>NW_020190843.1:0-18170 GCF_002263795.3 Bos taurus | reverse complement strand
ATGATCAGCAACGTAATCAGTGTATTATCAGCCACGTGATCAGTGCATGATCCACAACGTGATTAGTGCATGATCAGTCATGTGATCAGTGTATGATCAGCCACGTGATCAGTGCATCATCCACAACGTGATTAGTGCATGATCAGCCACGTGATCAGTGTATGATAAGCCACATGTAAGTGCATGATCACCCACGTGATCATTGCATGATCAGCTTCGTGATCAGTGCATGATCAGCCACGTGATCAGTGCATATCAGCCACGTGATCATGCATATCAGCCACCTGATCAGTGCATGATAGCCAAGTGACTAGTGCATGATCATCACGCGATCAGTGCATGATCAGCCACGGGATCAGGGCATGATCGCCATGTGATCGGCACATGATAGCTACGTGATCTGTGCATGATCAGCCAACGTATCAGTGCATTATCAGCCACTTGATCACAGTATGATCAGCCACGTGATCAGTGCATGCGCAGTCACGTGATCAGTGCATGATCAGCAAGTGATTAGTTCATGACAGTTACGTAATCACTGTATGCTCAGCCAGGTGATCAGTGCATGATCATCCACGTGATTAGTGCATGCACAGTCACATTATCAGTTATGATAGGCTTCGTGATCAGTGCCATATTTAGTTACGTGATTAATGTATGATAAGCCACGTAATCAGTGCATGATAGCCACGTGATCAGTGCATGATCAGTCACGTGATCAGTGGCATATGCAGTCACGTGATCAGTGTATGATCATCCACGTTGATCAGAGTATGGATCAGCCACGTGATCAGTGCATGATCAGCCACGTGATCAGTGTATGATCAGCCACGTAATCAGTGTATGATCATCCACGTAATCAGAGTATGATCAGCCACGTGATCAGTGCATGATCAGCCATGTGATCAGTGTATGATCAGCCACGTGATCAGTGCATGATCCACAACGTGATTAGTGCATGATCAGTCATGTGATCAGTGTATGATCAGCCACGTGACCAGTGCATCATCCACAATGTGATTAGTGCATGATCAGCCACGTGATCAGTGTATGATCAGCCACGTAATCAGTGTATTATCAGCCACGTGATCAGTGCATGATCCACAACGTGATTAGTGCATGATCAGTCATGTGATCAGTGTATGATCAGCCACGTGACCAGTGCATCATCCACAACGTGATTAGTGCATGATCAGCCACGTGATCAGTGTATGATAAGCCACATGATAAGTGCATGATCACCCACGGGATCAGAGCATGATCAGCCATGTGATCATTGCATGCACAGTACGTGATCAGTGTATGATCAGCTTCGTGATCAGTGCATGATCAGCCACGTGATCAGTGCATGATCAGTCACGTGGTCAGTGTATGATCAGCCACGGGATTAGGCATGATAGCCAGGTGACTAGTGCATGATCAGTCACGCGAATCAGTGCATGATCAGCCACGGGATCCGGGCATGATTGACATATGATCAGTGCATGAGAGCTATGTATCAGTGCATGATCAGCCACGTGATCATTGCATGATCCGCCACGTGATCAGTGCATGCAGACTCACGTGATCAGTGTATGATCAACTTCGTGATCAGCGCATGAATCAGCTACGTGATCAGTGGCATGCTCAGTCACATGACAGTGTATGATCAACTTCGTGATCAGTGCAATGATCAGCTACGTGATAAGTGCATGCTCAGTCACATGATCAGTGCATGTTCAGCCACGTCATCAGTGCATGATCAGTCACGTGATCAGTGCGTGATAAGTGAAGTGATCAGTGTATGATCACCCATATTTTCAGTGTGTGCAACAGTCACGTGATCAGTGCATTACAGCCACGTGGTCAGTTCTTGATTAGTCACATGATAAGCACAATTCAGACACGAGATAACTGCATGCTAATTTACGCAATCAGTGCATGATCAGGCACGTGGATCAGTGCATCATCAGTCACGTGATCAGTGTATGTTCAGCCACGTGGTCAGGCACGATAGCCACGTGACTAGTGCATGATCAGCCACGTGATCAGTGTATGCTCAGCCACGTGATCAGTTTCATGATCCCCCACGTGATCAGTGCATGATCAGCCACGTGATCATTGCATGATCAGGCCACTTGATCAGTGTATAATCAGCCACGTGATCATTGCATAATCAGCTTCCTGATCAGTGCATGATCAGCCACGTGATCAGTGCATATCAGCCACGTGATCAGTGCATATCAGCCACCTGATCAGTGCATGAGAGCCAGTGACTAGTGCATGATCAGTCAGGCGATCAGTGCATGATCAGCCACGGGATCAGGGCATGATCGCCATGTGATCGGCACATGATAGCTACGTGATCTGTGCATGATCAGCCACGTAATCAGTGCATTATCAGCCACTTGATCACAGTATGATCAGCCACGTGATCAGTGCATGTGCAGTCACGTGATCAGTGCATGATCATCAAAGTGATCAGTTATGCACAGTCACGTGATCAGTGTATTATCAGCCACGTGATCAGTGCATGATCATCCACGTGATTAGCGCATGCACAGTCACATTATCAGTGTATGATAGGCTTCGTGATCAGTGCATATTTAGTTACGTGATTAATGTATGATAAGCCACGTAATCAGTGCATGATAGCCACGTGATCAGTGCCTGATCAGTCACGTGATCAGTGCATATGCAGTCACGTGATCAGTGTATGATCATCCACGTGATCAGTGCATGATCAGCCACGTGATCAGTGAATGATCAGGCACTTGAACAGTGCATGATCAGTAATGTGATCAGTGTATGATCAGCCACGTGTTCATTGCATGATCAGCCACGTGATCAATATATGCACAGTCATGTGATCAGTGCATTAATCTACAACGTGATTAGTGCATGATCATTCATGTCATCACTGTATGATCAGCCACTTGATAAGTGCATGATCAGCCACGTGATCAGTGTATGATCAGCCAAGTGATCAGTGCATGATCCACAACGTGATTAGTGCATGATCATTCATGTGATCAGTGTATGATCAGCCATGTAATTCAGTTCATGATCACCCACGTGATCAGTGTATGATCAGCCACGTGATCAGTGCATCATCCACAACGTAATTAGTGCATGATCAGCCACGTGATCAGTGTATGATAAGCCACGTGATCAGTTAATGATCAACCACGTGATTCAGTGCATGCACACTCACGTGATCAGAGTATGATCAGCTTCGTGACCAGTGCATGATCAGCCACGTGATCAGTGAATGAATCAGGCACATGAACAGTGCATGATCAGTAATGTTGATCAGTGTATGATCAGCCACGTCGTTCATTGCATGATCAGCCACGTGATCAATACATGCACAGTCATGTGATCAGTGCATAATCTACAACGTGATTAGTGCATGTTCATTTCATGTAATCACTGTATGATCAGCCACGTGATAAGTGCAGAGATCAGCCACGTGATCAGTGTATGAATCAGCCACGGATCAGTGCATGATCCACAACGTGATTATTTGCCCATGATCATTCATGTGATCAGTGATTGATCCAGCCACGTGATCAGTTCATGATCACCCATGTGGATCATTGTATGCAATCAGCCACGTGATCAGTGCATCATCCACAACGTAATTATGTGCATCGATCAGCCACGTGAGCAGTGTATGATCAGGTCACGTGATCAGTTCATGATCATCCACGTGATCAGTGCATGATCAGTCACGTAATCAGTGCGTGATCAGTGAAGTGATCAGTGTATGATCATCGATATTTTCAGTGTGTGCACAGTCACGTGATCAGTGCATTACAGCCACGTGATCAGTTCTTGATTAGTCACATGATAAGCACAATTCAGACATGAGATAACTGCATGCTAATTTACGCAATCAGTGCATGATCAGGCACGTGATCAGTGCATGATCAGTCAGGTGATCAGTGTATGTTCAGCCATGTGATCAGTGCATGATAGCCACGTGACCAGTGGCATGATCAGTCACGTGATCAGTGGCATGATCCACAACGTGATTAGTGCATAATCAGTCATGTAATCTCTGTATGATCAGCCACGTGATAAGTACAAGATCAGCCACGTGATCAGTGCATGCTCAGCCACGTGATCAGTGCATCATCCACAAACGTGATCAGCTGCATGATCAGCCACGTGATCAATGTATGAGCAGCCACGTGATCAGTTCATGATCCCCCACTTGAATCAGTGCATGATCAGCCACGTGATCATTGCATGATCAGCCACTGATCAGTGTATGATCAGCCACGTGATCATTGCATGATCAGCTTCGTGATCAGTGCATGATCAGCCAATTGATCAGTGCATATCAGCCACGTGATCTGTGCATATCAGCCACCTGATCAGTGCATGATAGCCAAGTGACTAGTGCGATGATCAGTCAGGCGATCAGTGCAATGATCAGCCACCGGGATCAGGGCATGATCGCCATGTGATCGGCACATGATAGCTACGTGATCTGTGCATGATCAGCCACGTAATCAGTGCATTATCAGCCACTTGATCACAGTATGATGAGCCACGTGATCAGTGCATGTGCAGTCACGTGATCAGTGCATGATCAGCCAAGTGATCAGTTCATGCACAGTCACGTGATCACTGTATGCTCAGCCACGTGATCAGTGCATGATCATCCACGTGATTAGTGCATGCACAGTCACATTATCAGTGTATGATAGGCTTCGTGATCAGTGCATATTTAGTTACGTGATTAATGTATGATAAGCCACGTAATCAGTGCATGATAGCCACGTGATCAGTGCCTGATCAGTCACGTGATCAGTGCATATGCAGTCACGTGATCAGTCTATGATCATCCACGTGATCAGAGTATGATCAGCCACGTGATCAGTGCATGATCAGGCACGTGATCAGTGTATGATCAGCCCCGTAATCAGTGTATGATCATCCACGTAATCAGAGTATGATCAGCCACGTGATCAGTGCATGATCAGCCACGTGATCAGTGTATGATCAGCCACGTAATCAGTGTATTATCAGCCACGTGATCAGTGCATGACTCACAACGTGATTAGTGCATGATCAGTCATGTGATCAGTGTATGATCAGCCACGTGACCAGTGCATCATCCACAACGTGATTAGTGCATGATCAGCCACGTGATCAGTGTATGATAAGCCACGTGATAAGTGCATGATCACCCACGGGATCAGAGCATGTTCAGCCACGTGATCAGTGCATGATCAACCATGTGATCATTGCATGCACACTCACGTGATCAGTGTATGATCAGCTTCGAGATCAGTGCATGATCAGCCACGTGATCAGTGCATGATCAGTCACGTGGTCAGTGTATGATCAGCCACGGGATTAGGCATGATAGCCAGGTGACTAGTGCATGATCAGTCAGGCGATCAGTGCATGATCAGCCACGGGATCCGGGCATGATTGACATGTGATCAGTGCATGAGAGCTACGTGATCAGTGCATGATCAGCCACGTGATCATTGCATGATCCGCCACGTGATCAGTGCATGCACACTCACGTGATCAGTGTATGATCAACTTCGTGATCAGTGCATGATCAGCTACGTGATCAGTGCATGCTCAGTCACATGATCAGTGTATGATCAACTTCGTGATCAGTGCATGATCAGCTACGTGATCAGTGCATGCTCAGTCACATGATCAGTGCATGTTCAGCCACGTCATCAGTGCATGATCAGTCACGTGATCAGTGCGTGATAAGTGAAGTGATCAGTGTATGATCACCCATATTTTCAGTGTGTGCACAGTCACGTGATCATTGCATTACAGCCACGTGGTCAGTTCTTGATTAGTCACATGATAAGCACAATTCAGACCCAAGATAACTGCATGCTAATTATGCAATCAGTGCATGATCAGGCACGTGATCAGTGCATCATCAGTCACGTGATCAGTGTATGTTCAGCCACGTGGTCAGTGCACGATAGCCACGTGACTAGTGCATGATCAGTCACGTGATCAGTGCATGATCCACAACGTGATTAGTGCCTGATCAGTCATGTAATCTCTGTATGATCAGCCACGTGATAAGTGCAAGATCAGCCACGTGATCAGTGTATGCTCAGCCACGTGATCAATTCATGATCCCCCACGTGATCAGTGCATGATCAGCCACGTGATCATTGCATGATCAGCCACTTGATCAGTGTATGATCAGCCACGTGATCATTGCATAATCAGCTTCGTGATCAGTGCATGATCAGCCACGTGATCAGTGCATATCAGCCACGTGATCAGTGCATATCAGCCACCCGATCAGTGCATGAGAGCCAAGTGACTAGTGCATGATCAGTCAGGCGATCAGTGCATGATCAGCCACGGGATCGGGGCATGATCGCCATGTGATCGGCACATGATAGCTACGTGATCTGTGCATGATCAGCCACGTAATCAGTGCATTATCAGCCACTTGATCACAGTATGATCAGCCACGTGATCAGTGCATGTGCAGTCACGTGATCAGTGCATGATCATCCAAGTGATCAGTTTATGCACAGTCACGTGATCACTGTATGCTCAGCCACGTGATCAGTGCATGATCATCCACGTGATTAGCGCATGCACAGTCACATTATCAGTGTATGATAGGCTTCGTGATCAGTGCATATTTAGTTACGTGATTAATGTATGATAAGCCACGTAATCAGTGCATGATAGCCACGTGATCAGTGCCTGATCAGTCACGTGATCAGTGCATATGCAGTCACGTGATCAGTGTATGATCATCCACGTGATCAGAGTATGATCAGCCACGTGATCAGTGCATGATCAGCCACGTATCAGTGCATGATCCACAAAGTGATTAGTGCATGATCAGCCACGTGATCAGTGCATGATCAGCCAGGTGATCAGTGTTTGATCAGCCACGTGTTCAGTGCATGACAGACACGTGATCAGTGCATGATAGCCACGTGATCATTGTCTACAATTACGTGAACACTGCATGTGCAGTCCCGTGATCAGTGCATAATAGCCACGTGATCAGTGAATGATCAGTCACGTGATCAGTGCCTGATCAGTAACGTCATCAGTGTATTATCATCCACATGATCAGTGCATGCGCAGTCACGTGATCAGTGCATTATAGCCACGTGATCAGTTCTTGATTAGTCACATGATCAGCACCATTCAGACACGAGATCACTGCATGCTAAGTCACGTGATCAGTTCATGTTCCGCCATGTGATTAGTGCATGATCAGCCACGTGATAAATGCGTGATCATCCACGTGATTACTGCATGCACAATCAAGTGATCAGTGCATGATAGTCACGTGATCTATGCATGATCAGTCACGTGATCAGTGTATGATCAGCCAAGTGATCAGTGCATGATAGCCACGTGACCAGCACATGATTAATCAGTGCATGATCAGTCAAGTGATCAGTGCATGATCAGTCATGTGATCAGTGCATGATCAGCCATTTTTTTAGTGCATAAGCAGTCAAGTGATCAGCGTATTATCATCCACGTGATCAGTGCATGCGCAGTCAAGTGATCAGTGCATGCAGTCTCGTGATCAGTGTATTTTCAGCTTCGTGTTCAGAGTACGATCAGCCACGTGATCAGTGCCTGATCAGCCACGTGATCAGTGTATCATCAGCCATATGATCAGTGCATGATCAGCCACATGATCAGTGCATGCACAGTCCTGTGATCAGTGTATGATCAGCTTCGTGATCAGTGCATGATCAGCCACGTGATCAGTGCATGATCAGCCAAGTGATCAGTGCATGATCCACAACGTGATTAGTGCATGATCATTCATGTGATCAGTGTATGATCAGCCATGTAATCAGTTCATGATCACCCACGTGATCAGTGTATGATCAGCCACGTGATCAGTGCATCATCCACAACGTAATTAGTGCATGATCAGCCACGTGAGCAGTGTATGATAAGCCACGTGATCAGTTATTGATCAACCACGTGATCAGTGCATGCACACTCACGTGATCAGAGTATGATCAGCTTCGTGACCAGTGCATGATCAGCCACGTGATCAGTGAATGATCAGGCACGTGAACAGTGCATGATCAGTAATGTGATCAGTGTATGATCAGCCACGTGTTCATTGCATGATCAGCCACGTGATCAATACATGCACAGTCATGTGATCAGTGCATAATCTACAACGTGATTAGTGCATGTTCATTCATGTAATCACTGTATGATCAGCCACGTGATAAGTGCAAGATCAGCCATGTGATCAGTGTATGGTCAGCCACGTGATCAGTGCATGATCCACAACGTGATTAGTGCATGATCATTCATGTGATCAGTGTATGATCAGCTACGTGATCAGTTCATGATCACCCATGTGATCAGTGTATGATCAGCCACGTGATCAGTGCATCATCCACAACGTAATTAGTGCATGATCAGCCACGTGAGCAGTGTATGATCAGTCACGTGATCAGTTCATGATCATCCACGTGATCAGTGCATGATCAGTCACGTAATCAGTGCGTGATCAGTGAAGTGATCAGTGTATGATCATCCATATTTTCAGTGTGTGCACAGTCACGTGATCAGTGCATTACAGCCACGTGATCAGTTCTTGATTAGTCACATGATAAGCACAATTCAGACATGAGATAACTGCATGCTAATTTACGCAATCAGTGCATGATCAGGCACGTGATCAGTGCATGATCAGTCACGTGATCAGTGTATGTTCAGCCATGTGATCAGTGCATGATAGCCACGTGACTAGTGCATGATCAGTCACGTGATCAGTGCATGATCCACAACGTGATTAGTGCATAATCAGTCATGTAATCTCTGTATGATCAGCCACGTGATAAGTACAAGATCAGCCACGTGATCAGTGTATGCTCAGCCACGTGATCAGTGCATCATCCACAAAGTGATCAGTGCATGATCAGCCACGTGATCAATGTATGAGCTGCCACGTGATCAGTTCATGATCCCCCACTTGATCAGTGCATGATCAGCCACGTGATCATTGCATGATCAGCCACTTGATCAGTGTATGATCAGCCACGTGATCATTGCATGATCAGCTTCGTGATCAGTGCATGATCAGCCAATTGATCAGTGCATATCAGCCACGTGATCTGTGCATATCAGCCACTGATCAGTGCATGATAGCCAAGTGACTAGTGCATGATCAGTCAGGCGATCAGTGCATGATCAGCCACGGGATCAGGGCATGATCGCCATGTGATCGGCACATGATAGCTACGTGATCTGTGCATGATCAGCCACGTAATCAGTGCATTATCAGCCACTTGATCACAGTATGATGAGCCACGTGATCAGTGCATGTGCAGTCACGTGATCAGTGCATGATCAGCCAAGTGATCAGTTCATGCACAGTCACGTGATCACTGTATGCTCAGCCACGTGATCAGTGCATGATCATCCACGTGATTAGTGCATGCACAGTCACATTATCAGTGTATGATAGGCTTCGTGATCAGTGCATATTTAGTTACGTGATTAATGTATGATAAGCCACGTAATCAGTGCATGATAGCCACGTGATCCAGTGCCTGATCAGTCACGTGATCAGTGCATATGCAGTCACGTGATCAGTCTATGATCATCCACGTGATCAGAGTATGATCAGCCACGTGATCAGTGCATGATCAGGCACGTGATCAGTGTATGATCAGCCACGTAATCAGTGTATGATCATCCACGTAATCAGAGTATGATCAGCCACGTGATCAGTGCATGATCAGCCACGTGATCAGTGTATGATCAGCCACGTAATCAGTGTATTATCAGCCACGTGATCAGTGCATGACTCACAACGTGATTAGTGCATGATCAGTCATGTGATCAGTGTATGATCAGCCACGTGACCAGTGCATCATCCACAACGTGATTAGTGCATGATCAGCCACGTGATCAGTGTATGATAAGCCACGTGATAAGTGCATGATCACCCACGGGATCAGAGCATGTTCAGCCACGTGATCAGTGCATGATCAACCATGTGATCATTGCATGCACACTCACGTGATCAGTGTATGATCAGCTTCGAAGATCAGTGCATGATCAGCCACGTGATCAGTGCATGATCAGTCACGTGGTCAGTGTAATGATCAGCCACGGGATTAGGCATGATAGCCAGGTGACTAGTGCATGATCAGTCAGGCGATCAGTGCATGATCAGCCACGGGATCCGGGCATGATTGACATGTGATCAGTGCATGAGAGCTACGTGATCAGTGCATGATCAGCCACGTGATCATTGCATGATCCGCCACGTGATCAGTGCATGCACACTCACGTGATCAGTGTATGATCAACTTCGTGATCAGTGCATGATCAGCTACGTGATCAGTGCATGCTCAGTCACATGATCAGTGTATGATCAACTTCGTGATCAGTGCATGATCAGCTACGTGATCAGTGCATGCTCAGTCACATGATCAGTGCATGTGCAGTCACGTGATCAATGCATGATAAGTCACGTGTTCAGTGCATGATCTGTCAGGTGATCAGTGTGTGATCATCCATATGTTCAGTGCATGGGCAATCTCGAGATCAGTGCATGATAGCGACGTGATCACTGCATGATTAGTCACGTGATCTGTTCCAGATCAGCTACGTGATTAGTGCATGATAGCCAGGTGATCAGTGCATGATCAGTCACGTGATCAGTGTATGATCAACCACGTGAATCAATGCATGATAGCCACCAGATCAGTGCATGATCAGTCACGTGATCAGTGCATGATCTGTCACGTGTCCTGTCTATGATATCTAAGTGTTCAGTTCTTGCGCAGTTATGTGATCAGTGCATGATAGCTAAGTGATCAGTGCCTGATCAACCACGTGATCAGAGCAAGATTGCCACGTGATCAGTGCATGATTATTTAGGTGATCAAAAGTATGATAAGCCACATTATCAGTGCATGATAGCCACGTGATCAGTACATGATCAGCCAAGTGATCATTGCATGCACAGTCACGTGATCAGTGAATTATCAGCCTCGTGATCAGTGCAGGATCAGCCACGTGATCAGTGCATAAACAGGCCCGTGATCAGTGCATGATCAGGCTCATGATCAGTGCATGATCAGTCAGGTGATCAGTCCATGATCAGTTACGTGAGTAGTGCATGATCAGACACGTGATCAGTGAATGATCAGTCAAGTGATCAGTGCATTATCAGCCACGTGATCAGTGCAAGATCAGCCACGTGATCAGTGCATGATCAGTCACGTGATCATGGCATGCGAAGTCACGTGATCAGTGCATGATCAGCCACGTGATCAGTACATGATCAGCCAAGTGATCATTGCATGCACAGTCACGTGATCAGTGTATTATCAGCCTCGTGATCAGTGCAGGATCAGCCACGTGATCAGTGCAAGATCAGCCACGTGATCAGTGCATGATCAGGCACGTGAAGAATGCATGATCAGTCACGAGATCAGTGTATTATAGCCAGCTTAACAGTGCAAGATCAGTCACGTGATCAGTGCATGATCCAACAACGTGATCAGTGCATGATCCACAATGTGATTAGTGCATAATCAGTCATGTAATCTCTGTATGATCAGCCACGTGATAAGTACAAGATCAGCCACGTGATCAGTGTATGCTCAGCCACGTGATCAGTGCATCATCCACAACGTGATCAGTGCATGATCAGCCACGTGATCAATGTATGAGCAGCCACGTGATCAGTTCATGATCCCCCACTTGATCAGTGCATGATCAGCCACGTGATCATTGCATGATCAGCCACGTGATCAGTGTATGATCAGCCACGTGATCATTGCATGATCAGCTTCGTGATCAGTGCATGATCAGCCACTTGATCAGTGCATATCATCCACGTGATCAGTGCATATCAGCCACCTGATCAGTGCATGATAGCCAAGTGACTAGTGCATGATCAGTCAGGCGATCAGTGCATGATCAGCCACGGGATCAGGGCATGAATCGCGCATGTGATCGGCACATGATAGCTACGTGATCTGTGCATGATCAGCCACGTAATCAGTGCATTATCAGCCACTTGATCACAGTATGATGAGCCACGTGATCAGTGCATGTGGCAGTCACCGTGATCAGTGCATGATCAGCCAAGTGATCAAGTTCATGCACAGTCACGTGATCACTGTATGCTCAGCCACGTGATCAGTGCATGATCATCCACGTGAATTAGTGCATGCACAGTCACATTATCAGTGTATGATAGGCTTTTCGTGATCAGTGCATATTTAGTTACGTGATTAATGTATGATAAGCACGTAATCAGTGCATGATAGCCACGTGATCAGTGCCTGATCAGTCACGTGATCAGTGCATATGCAGTCACGTGATCAGTCTATGATCATCCACGTGATCAGAGTATGATCAGCCACGTGATCAGTGCATGATCAGGCACGTGATCAGTGGTATGATCAGCCACGTAATCAGTGTATGATCATCCACGTAATCAGAGTTATGATCAGCCACGTGATCAGTGCAATGATCAGCCAACGTGATCAGTGTATGATCAGCCACGTAATCAGTTTATTATCAGCCACGTGATCAGTGCATGACTCACAAACGTGATTAGTGCATGATCAGTCATTGTGATCAGTGTATGATCAGCCACGTGACCAGGCATCATCCACAACGTGATTAGTGCATGATCAGCCACGTGATCAGTGTATGATAAGCCACGTGATAAGTGCATGATCACCCACGGGATCAGAGCATGTTCAGCCACGTGATCAGTGCATGATCAACCATGTGATCATTGCATGCACACTCACGTGATCAGTGTATGATCAGCTTCGAGATCAGTGCATGATCAGCCACGTGATCAGTGCATGATCAGTCACGTGGTCAGTGTATGATCAGCCACGGGATTAGGCATGATAGCCAGGTGACTAGTGCATGATCAGTCAGGCGATCAGTGCATGATCAGCCACGGGATCCGGGCATGATTGACATGTGATCAGTGCATGAGAGCTTACGTGATCAGTGCATGATCAGCCACGTGATCATTGCATGATCCGCCACGTGATCAGTGCATGCACACTCACGTGATCAGTGTATGATCAACTTCATGATCAGTGCATGATCAGCTACGTGATCAGTGCATGCTCAGTCACATGATCAGTGTATGATCAACTTCGTGATCAGTGCATGATCAGCTACGTGATCAGTGCATGCTCAAGTCACATGATCAGTGTATGATCAACTTCGTGATCAGTGCATGATTAGCTACATGATCAGTGCATGCTCAGTCACATGATCAGTGTATGATCAACTTCGTGATCAGTGCATGATCAGCCACGTGATCAGTGCATGATCAGTCACGTGATCAGTGCGTGATCAGTGAAGTGATCAGTGTATGATCATTCCATATTGTTCAGTGCATGCACAGTCACGTGGTCAGTGTATTACAGCCATGTGATCAGTGCATGATCAGCCAGGTAAACAGTGCATGATAGCCACCTGACCATTGCATGATCAGCAACATGGTTAGTGCATGCTAAGACACATGATCAGTGCATGATCATGCACGTGAAGAGTGCATGATTACTCACGTGATCAGTGGATGATAGCCAGGTAATCAGTGCATGATCAGCCACGTGATCAGTACAATGATCAGCCAAGTGATCATTGCATGCACAGTCACGTGATCAGTGTATGATCAGCCTCGTGATCAGTGCAGGATCAGCCACGTGATCAGTGCATGAACAGGCCCGTGATCAGTGCATGATCAGGCTCATGATCAGTGCATGATCAGTCACGTGATCAGTCCATGATCAGTCACGTGATTAGTGCATGATCAGACACGTGATCAGTGCATGATCAGTCAAGTGATCAGTGCATTATCAGCCACGTGATCAGTGCATGGTCAGACACGTTAACAGTGTATGATCAGCCACGTGATCAGTGCATGATAGCCACGTGATCAGTGCATGATCAGTCACGTGATTAGTACATGATCTGTCACTTGATCAGTGTATAATATTCACGTGATCAGTTCATGCACCGTCATGTGATCAGTGCATGATACGCAACGAGATCAGTGCATGATCAGTCACGTGATTAATGCATGATGAGTCACATGATCAGTGCATGATAGCCACGTAAACAGTGCATGAACAGGTATGTGTTCAGTTAATGCGCAGTCACGTGATCAGTGCATGATAAACACGTGATCAGTGCATGATAGCCATGTGATCAGTGCATGCAGTCATGTGATCAGTGTATTTTTCAGCTTCATGTTCAGAGTATGATCAGCCACGTGATCAGTGCCTGATCAGCCACGTGATCAGCGTATGTTCAGCCACGTGATCAGTGTATGATCAGCCACGTGATCAGTGCATCATCCACAACGTGATCAGTGCATGTGCAGTCACGTGATCAATGCATGATAAGTCACGTGTTCAGTGCATGATCTGTCAGGTGATCAGTGTGTGATCATCCATATGTTCAGTGCATGGGCAATCTCGAGATCAGTGCATGATAGCGACGTGATCACTGCATGATTAGTCACGTGATCTGTTCCAGATCAGCTACGTGATTAGTGCATGATAGCCAGGTGATCAGTGCATGATCAGTCACGTGATCAGTGTATGATCAACCACGTGATCAATGCATGATAGCCACCAGATCAGTGCATGATCAGTCACGTGATCAGTGCATGATCTGTCACGTGTCCTGTCTATGATATCTAAGTGTTCAGTTCTTGCGCAGTTATGTGATCAGTGCATGATAGCTAAGTGATCAGTGCCTGATCAACCACGTGATCAGAGCAAGATTGCCACGTGATCAGTGCATGATTATTTAGGTGATCAAAGTATGATAAGCCACATTATCAGTGCATGATAGCCACGTGATCAGTACATGATCAGCCAAGTGATCATTGCATGCACAGTCACGTGATCAGTGTATTATCAGCTCGTGATCAGTGCAGGATCAGCCACGTGATCAGTGCATAAACAGGCCCGTGATCAGTGCATGATCAGGCTCATGATCAGTGCATGATCAGTCAGGTGATCAGTCCATGATCAGTTACGTGAGTAGTGCATGATCAGACACGTGATCAGTGAATGATCAGTCAAGTGATCAGTGCATTATCAGCCACGTGATCAGTGCAAGATCAGCCACGTGATCAGTGCATGATCAGTCACGTGATCATGGCATGCGAAGTCACGTGATCAGTGCATGATCAGCCACGTGATCAGTACATGATCAGCCAAGTGATCATTGCATGCACAGTCACGTGATCAGTGTATTATCAGCCTCGTGATCAGTGCAGGATCAGCCACGTGATCAGTGCAAGATCAGCCACGTGATCAGTGCATGATCAGGCACGTGAAGAATGCATGATCAGTCACGAAGATCAGTGTATTATAGCCAGCTTAACAGTGCAGATCAGTCACGTGATCAGTGCATGATCCACAACGTGATCAGTGCATGATCCACAATGTGATTAGTGCATAATCAGTCATGTAATCTCTGTATGATCAGCCACGTGATAAGTACAAGATCAGCCACGTGATCAGTGTATGCTCAGCCACGTGATCAGTGCATCATCCACAACGTGATCAGTGCATGATCAGCCACGTGATCAATGTATGAGCAGCCACGTGATCAGTTCATGATCCCCCACTGATCAGGTGCATGATCAGCCACGTGATCATTGCATGATCAGCCACGTGATCAGTGTATGATCAGCCACGTGATCATTGCATGATCAGCTTCGTGATCAGTGCATGATCAGCCACTTGATCAGTGCATATCATCCACGTGATCAGTGCATATCAGCCACCTGATCAGTGCATGATAGCCAAGTGACTAGTGCATGATCAGTCAGGCGATCAGTGCATGATCAGCCACGGGATCAGGGCATGATCGCCATGTGATCGGCACATGATAGCTACGTGATCTGTGCATGATCAGCCACGTAATCAGTGCATTATCAGCCACTTGATCACAGTATGATGAGCCACGTGATCAGTGCATGTGCAGTCACGTGATCAGTGCATGATCAGCCAAGTGATCAGTTCATGCACAGTCACGTGATCACTGTATGCTCAGCCACGTGATCAGTGCATGATCATCCACGTGATTAGTGCATGCACAGTCACATTATCAGTGTATGATAGGCTTCGTGATCAGTGCATATTTAGTTACGTGATTAATGTATGATAAGCCACGTAAATCAGTGCATGATAGCCACGTGATCAGTGCCTGATCAGTCACGTGATCAGTGCATATGCAGTCACGTGATCAGTCTATGATCATCCACGTGATCAGAGTATGATCAGCCACGTGATCAGTGCATGATCAGGCACGTGATCAGTGTATGATCAGCCACGTAATCAGTGTATGATCATCCACGTAATCAGAGTATGATCAGCCACGTGATCAGTGCATGATCAGCCACGTGATCAGTGTATGATCAGCCACGTAATCAGTGTATTATCAGCCACGTGATCAGTGCATGACTCACAACGTGATTAGTGCATGATCAGTCATGTGATCAGTGTATGATCAGCCACGTGAACAGTGCATCATCCACAAACGTGATTAGTGCATGATCAGCCACGTGATCAGTGTATGATAAGCCACGTGATAAGTGCATGATCACCCACGGGATCAGAGCATGTTCAGCCACGTGATCAGTGCATGATCAACCATGTGATCATTGCATGCACACTCACGTGATCAGTGTATGATCAGCTTCGAGATCAGTGCATGATCAGCCACGTGATCAGTGCATGATCAGTCACGTGGTCAGTGTATGATCAGCCACGGGATTAGGCATGATAGCCAGGTGACTAGTGCATGATCAGTCAGGCGATCAGTGCATGATCAGCCACGGGATCCGGGCATGATTGACATGTGATCAGTGCATGAGAGCTACGTTGATCAGTGCATGATCAGCCACGTGATCATTGCATGATCCGCCACGTGATCAGTGCATGCACACTCACGTGATCAGTGTATGATCAACTTCATGATCAGTGCATGATCAGCTACGTGATCAGTGCATGCTCAGTCACCATGATCAGTGTATGATCAACTTCGTGATCAGTGCATGATCAGCTACGTGATCAGTGCATGCTCAGTCACATGATCAGTGTATGATCAACTTCGTGATCAGTGCATGATTAGCTACATGATCAGTGCATGCTCAGTCACATGATCAGTGTATGATCAACTTCGTGATCAGTGCATGATCAGCCACGTGATCAGTGCATGATCAGTCACGTGATCAGTGCGTGATCAGTGAAGTGATCAGTGTATGATCATCCATATGTTCAGTGCATGCACAGTCACGTGGTCAGTGTATTAAGCCATGTGATCAGTGCATGATCAGCCAGGTAAACAGTGCATGATAGCCACCTGACCATTGCATGATCAGCAACATGGTTAGTGCATGCTAAGACACATGATCAGTGCATGATCATGCACGTGAAGAGTGCATGATTACTCACGTGATCAGTGGATGATAGCCAGTAATCAGTGCATGATCAGCCACGTGATCAGTACATGATCAGCCAAGTGATCATTGCATGCACAGTCACGTGATCAGTGTATGATCAGCCTCGTGATCAGTGCAGATCAGCCACGTGATCAGGTGCATGAACAGGCCCGTGCATGCTCAGGTGCATGATCAGCTCATGATCAGTGCATGATCAGTCCGTGATCAGTCCATGATCAGTCACGTGATTAGTGCATGATCAGACACGTGATCAGTGCATGATCAGTCAAGTGATCAGTGCATTATCAGCCACGTGATCAGTGCATGGTCAGACACGTTAACAGTGTATGATCAGCCCGTGATCAGTGCATGATAGCCACGTGATCAGTGCATGATCAGTCACGTGATTAGTACATGATCTGTCACTTGATCAGTGTATAATATTCACGTGATCAGTTCATGCACAGTCATGTGATCAGTGCATGATACGCAACGAGATCAGTGCATGATCAGTCACGTGATTAATGCATGATGAGTCACTGATCAGTGCATGAATAGCCACGTAAACAGTGCATGAACAGGTATGTGTTCAGTTAATGCGCAGTCACGTGATCAGTGCATGATAACACGTGATCAGTGCATGATAGCCATGTGATCAAGTGCATGCAGTCATGTTGATCAGTGTATTTTCAGCTTCATGTTCAGAGTATGATCAGCC
>NW_020190842.1:0-8799 GCF_002263795.3 Bos taurus | reverse complement strand
GAGCATTGCCTACAATTACTTGATCAATGCTGTGCAGTCACGTGATCAGTGCATATAGACACGTGAACAGTGCATGATAGCCACGTGATCAGGCATGATCTGTCACATGTCCAGTGATGATATCCACTGATCACTTCTTACTCAGTCATGTGATTATTGCATGATAGCTAAGTTATCATTGCCTTATCAGCCACGTGATCAGTGGTTAGATTGCCTCGATACAGTGTCATGAATATTTAGGTGATCAATGTATGATTAGCCCCATGATCAGTGCATGATAGCCACTTGATGAGTGCATGATCAGTCACGTGATCTGCTTGGGAGTCATGTGATCAGTGCATGATAGCCTCTGATAGTGCATAATCAGTCACGTGATCAGTGCAGATCAGCCACGTGATCAGTGCCATGATAGCCACGTGATCAGTGCATGATCAGTCAGAATGATCATGGCATGCTCAGACAGTGATCAGTGCATATAGCTACTCGATCAGGAATAATCAGTCATGTGATCAGTGCCTGATCAGCCACGTATCAGTGCATATAGCCACGTAATCAGTGCATGAACAGGTAAGTGATCAGTTCATGTGCAATCACGTGATTAGTGCTTGATAGACGCGCCATCAGTGCATGATAGCCAGGTGATCAGTGACATGATCAGTCACGTGATCATGCATGCGAAGTTCACGTAATCAGTGTGTATCGCCAAATGATCAGTGCATGATCATGTTTGTGATCAGTGCATGATCAGGCAGTGAAGAAGTGCATGAACAGTCACATGATCAGTTTATGATAGCCAGGTTATCACTGCATGATCAGCCACGTGATCAGTGCATAATCAGACACGTGATGAGTGCATGCACAGTCACATGATCAGTGCATGATCAGGCAGGTGATCAGTGCGTGATCAGTCACGTGATCAGTGTATGATCATCCACGTGATCAGTGCATGATAGCCAGGTGACCAGTGCATGACAGTCACGTGACCAGTGCATTATACGACGCCACGGGATCAGTGCATGGTAGCCATGTGATCAGTGCATGATAGCTACGAGATCAGTGCTAGATCAATCACGTAAGCAGTGCATGATCAGCCACGGATCACTGTTATGATCAGCCACGTGATCAGTGCATGATAGCCAAGTGATCAGTGCATGATAGCTACGTGATCAGTGCATGCTCAGTCACATGAGCAGTGCATGATAGCCACGTGATCATTGCCTTCAATTACGTGATCAGTGCATGTGCAGTCACGTGATCACTGCATGATAGACACGTGAACAGTGCATGATACCACGATCAGTGCATGATCCGTCACGTGATCAGTGCATGTGCAGTCACTTGATTAGTGTATGATAATCCACGTGATCAGTGCATGATAGCAACCTGATCAGTGCATGATAAGCAACGTGTTTAGAGCATAATAAGCCACGTGATAAGTGTACGATCAGTAACACGTGATCAGTAGATTATCAGCTTCATGATCAGTGCATGATCAGCCACGTCATCAGTTCATGCTCAGGCACGTGATCAGTGCATTGTCTGTCTTGGATCCGTGTATGATCATCCACGTGATCAGTGCCTGATCAGCCACGATCACTGTATTATCAGCCACGTGATTATGCATGATCAGGCACGAGATCAGTGCATTGATACCACGTGATCAGTGCATGATCAGTCAACTGATCAGGGCATGATCTTCACTTGATCAGTGTATGATATCCACGTGATCAGTTCATTCGCAGTCATGTGATCAGCATGATAACTACGTGATCAGTGCATGATCAGCCCGTGATCAGTGCAAGATTGTCAAGTGATCAGTGCATGGTTAGTTACGTGATAATGTATGATTAGCACGTGATCAGTGCATGATAGCCACCTGATCAGTGCATGATCAGTCACGTGATCATGGCATGCGTAGTCATGTGATCAGTGCATGACAGCTACGCATTCAGTGAATAATCAGTCACGTGATCAGTGCATGATAGCCATGTGATCAGTGCATGATAGCTTCGAGATCAGTGCTAGATCAACCACGTATCATGCAAGATCAGCCACGTGATCACTGTATGATCCGCCACGTGATCAGTGCATGTGCGGTTTCCTGATCAGTGTATGATCAGCCACGTGTTCAGTGCTGATAGCCACGTGATCAGTGCATGATCAGTCACGTGATCAGTGTAAGATCAACCACGTATCAATGCATGATAGCCACCAGATCAGTGCATGATCAGTCACGTGATCAGTGCATGATCAGCCACGGGATCAGTGCATGATAGCCATGATGATCAGTGCATGATAGCTACAGATCAGTGCATAATCAGCCACGTAATCAGTACATGATCAGCCACGTGATCCCTGTATGATGAGCCACGTGATCAGTGTATGTGCAGTCACGTGATCAAGTGTATGATCAGCCACGTGTTCAGTGCATGATAGCCAAGTGATCAATGCATAATAGCTACGTGATCCTCAGTACATGCTGTCAACATCAGCAGTGCATGATAGCCACGTGAGCATTGCTACAATTACTTGATCAATGCATGTGCAGTCACGTGATCAGTGCATGATAGACACGTGATCAGTGCATGATAGCCACGTGATCAGTGCATGATCCGTCACGTGATCAGTGCATGTGCAGTCACTTGATTAGTATGATAATCCCACGTGATCAGTCGCATGATAGCAACCTGATCAGTGCATGATAAGCAACGTGATTAGAGCATAATAAGCCACGTGATAAGTGTACGATCAGACACGTGATCAGTGTATTATCAGCTTCATGATCAGTGCATAAATCAGCCACGTCATCAGTTCATGGTCAGGCACGTGATCAGTGCATGTTCTGTCATGTGATCCGTGTATGATCATCCACGTGATCAGTGCATATCACCACGTGATCACGGTATTATCAGCCACGTGATCAGTGCATGATCCACAACCTGATTAGTGCATGATCAGCCACGTGATCAGTGCATGATAGCCACGTGATCAGTGCATGATCAGTCAACTGATCAGGGATTGATCTGTCACTTGATCAGTGTATGATATCCACGTGATCAGTTCATGCGCAAGTCATGTGATCAGTGCATGATAACTACGTGCAGTGCGTGATCAGCCACGTGATCAGTGCAAGATTGCAGTGATTCAGTGCATGGTTAGTTACGTGATCAATGTATGATTAGCACGTGATCAGTGCATGATAGCCACCTGATCAGTGCATGATCAGTCACGTGATCATGGCATGCGTAGTCATGTGATCAGCATGACAGCTACGCATCAGTGAATAATCAGTCACGTGATCAGTGCATGATAGCCATGTGATCAGTGCATGATAGCTACGAATCAGTGCTGATCAACATGTATATCATTGCATGATCAGCCACGTGATCACTGTATGATCAGCCACGTGATCAGTGCATGTGCGGTTTCCTGATCAGTGTATGATCAGCCACCGTGTTCAGTGCATGATAGCCAAGTGATCAGTGATGATAGCTACGTGATCAGTGCATGCTCAGTCACATGAGCAGTGCATGATAGCACGTGATCATTGCCTACAATTACGTGATCAGTGCATATGCAGTCCACGTGATTCAGTGCATATGCAGTCACGTGAACAGTGGCATGATAGCCACGGATCAGTGCATGATCAGTCCCGTGATCAGTGCATGATCTGTCACATGTCCAGTGTATGATATCCACGTGATCACTTCTTACTCAGTCATGTGATCATTGCATGATAGCCAAGTTATCATTGCCTTATCAGCCACGTGGTCAGTGTTAGATTGGCCTGTGATTCAGTGCATTGAATATTTAGGTGATCAATGTATGATTAGCCCCATGATCAGTGCATGATAGCCACTTGATGAGTGCATGATCAGTCACGTGATCAGTGCATGGGGAGTCAAGTGATCAGTGCATGATAGCCTCTGATTTAGTGCATAATCAGTCACGTGATCAGTGCATGATCAGCCACGTGATCAGTGCATGATAGCACGTGATCAGTGCATGATCAGTCAGATGATCATGCATGCTCAGACATGTGATCAGTGCATTATAGCTACTCGATCAGGGAATAATCAGTCATGGGATCAGTGCCTGATCAGCCACGTGATCAGTGCATGATAGCCACGTAATCAGTGCATGAACAGGTAAGTGATCAGTTCATGTGCAATCACGTGATTAGTGCTTGATAGACACGCCATCAGTGCATGATAGCCAGGTGATCAGTGCATGATCAGTCACGTGATCAGTGCATGCGAAGTCACGTAATCAGTGTATGATCAGCCAAATGATCAGTGCATGATCATGTTCGTGATCAGTGCATGATCAGGCCAGTGAAGAGTGCATGAACAGTCACATGATCAGTTTATGATAGCCAGGTTATCACTGCATGATCAGCCACGTGATCAGTGCATAATCAGACACGTGATGAGTGCATGCACAGTCACATGATCAGTGCATGATCAGGCAGGTGATCAGTGCGTGATCAGTCACGTGATCAGTGTATGATCATCCACGTGATCAGTGCATGATAGCCAGGTGACCAGTGCATGATCAGTCACGTGACCAGTGCATTATACGACACGGGATTCAGTGCATGATGGCCATGTGATCAGTGCATGATAGCTACGAGATCAGTGCTAGATCAATCACGAAATCAGTGCATGATCAGCCACGGGATCACTGTATGATCAGCCACGTGATCAGTGCATGTTGTGTTACGTGATCAGTGTATGATCAGCCACGTGTTCAGTGCATGATAGCCAAGTGATCAATGCATGATAGCTACGTGATCAGTGCATGCTCAGTCACATGAGCAGTGCATGATAGCCACGTGATCATTGCCTACAATACTTACGTATCAGTGCACGTGCACAGTCACGTGATCACTGCATGATAGACACGTGAACAGTGCATGATAGCCACGTGATCAGTGCATGATCAGTAACGTGATCAGTGCATGAGCAGTCACGTGATTAGTGGTTTGATCAGCCACGAGATCAGTGCATGATAGCCACGTGCTCAGTGCATGATAGCCAAGTGATCAGTGCATGATAGCCACGTGATCAGTGCATGATCAGTCACGTGATCAGTGTAAGATCAACCACGTGATCAATGCATGATAGCCACCAGATCAGTGCATGATCAGTCACGTGATCAGTGCATGATCAACCACGGGATCAGTGCATGATAGCCATGTGATCAGTGCATGATAGCTACAAGATCAGTGCATAATCAGCCACGTAATCAGTACATGATCAGCCACGTGATCACTGTATGATGAGCCACGTGATCAGTGCATGTGCAGTCACGTGATCAGTGTATGATCAGCCACATGTTCAGTGCATGATAGCCAAGTGATCACTTCTTACTCAGTCATGTGATCATTGCATGATAGCTAAGTTATCATTGCCTTATCAGCCACGTGATCAGTGTTAGATTGGCCTGTGATCAGTGTATGAATATTTAGGTGATCAATGTATGATTAGCCCCATGATCAGTGCATGATAGCCACTTGATGAGTGCATGATCAGTCACGTGATCATGGCTTGGGGAGTCATGTGATCAGTGCATGATAGCCTCGTGACTAGTGCATAATCAGTCACGTGATCAGTGCATGATCAGCCACGTGATCAGTGCATGATAGCCAGGTGATCAGTGCATGATCAGTCACGTGATCAGTGCATGGGAAGTCACGTAATCAGTGTATGATCAGCCAAATGATCAGTGCATGATCATGTTCGTGATCAGTGCATGATCAGGCCAGTGAAGAGTGCATGAACAGTCACATGATCAGTTTATGATAGCCAGGTTATCACTGCATGATCAGCCACGTGATCAGTGTATAATTAGACACGTGATGAGTGCATGCACAGTCACATGATCAGTGCATGATCAGGCAGGTGATCAGTGCGTGATCAGTCACGTGATCAGTGTATGATCATCCACGTGATCAGTGCATGATAGCCAGGTGACCAGTGCATGATCAGTCACTTGACCAGTGCATTATAGGCCACGGGATCAGTGCATGATAGCCATGAGATCAGTGCTAGATCAATCACGTAATCAGTGCATGATCAGCCACGGGATCACTGTATGATCAGCCACGTGATCAGTGCATGATAGCCAAGTGATCAATGCATGATAGCTACGTGATCAGTGCATGCTCAGTCACATGAGCAGTGCATGATAGCCACGTGATCATTGCCTTCAATTACGTGATCAGTGCATGTGCAGTCACGTGATCACTGCATGATAGACACGTGAACAGTGCATGATAGCCACGTGATCAGTGCATGATCCGTCACGTGATCAGTGCATGTGCAGTCACTTGATTAGTGTATGATAATCCACGTGATCAGTGCATGATAGCAACCTGATCAGTGCATGATAAGCAACGTTTTAATTGCATAATAAGCCACGTGATAAGTGTACGATCAGACACGTGATCAGTGTATTATCAGCTTCATGATCAGTGCATGATCAGCCACGTCATCAGTTCATGCTCAGGCACGTGATCAGTGCATGTTCTGTCTTGTGATCCGTGTATGATCATCCACGTGATCAGTGCCTGATCAGCCACGTGATCACTGTATTATCAGCCACGTGATTAGTGCATGATCAGGCACGTGATCAGTGCATGATAGCCACGTGATCAGTGCATGATCAGTCAACTGATCAGGGCATGATCTGTCACTTGATCAGTGTATGATATCCACGTGATCAGTTCATTCGCAGTCATGTGATCAGTGCATGATAACTACGTGATCAGTGCATGATCAGCCACGTGATCAGTGCAAGATTGTCAAGTGATCAGTGCATGGTTAGTTACGTGATCAATGTATGATTAGCACGTGATCAGTGCATGATAGCCACCTGATCAGTGCATGATCAGTCACGTGATCATGGCATGCGTAGTCATGTGATCAGTGCATGACAGCTACGCATTCAGTGAATAATCAGTCACGTGATCAGTGCATGATAGCCATGTGATCAGTGCATGATAGCTACGAGATCAGTGCTAGATCAACCACGTATTCATTGCATGATCAGCCACGTGATCACTGTATGATCAGCACGTGATCAGTGCATGTGCGGTTTCCTGATCAGTGTATGATCAGCCACGTGTTCAGTGCATGATAGCCACGTGATCAGTGCATGATCAGTCACGTGATCAGTGTAAGATCAACCACGTGATCAATGCATGATAGCCACCAGATCAGTGCATGATCAGTCACGTGATCAGTGCATGATCAGCCTCGGGATCAGTGCATGATAGCCATGTGATCAGTGCATGATAGCTACGAGATCAGTGCATAATCAGCCACGTAATCAGTACATGATCAGCCACGTGATCCCTGTATGATGAGCCACGTGATCAGTGTATGTGCAGTCACGTGATCAGTGTATGATCAGCCACGTGTTCAGTGCATGATAGCCAAGTGATCAATGCATAATAGCTACGTGATCAGTACATGCTCAGTCACATCAGCAGTGCATGATAGCCACGTGAGCATTGCCTACAATTACTTGATCAATGCATGTGCAGTCACGTGATCAGTGCATATAGACACGTGAACAGTGCATGATAGCCACGTGATCAGTGCATGATCTGTCACATGTCCAGTGTATGATATCCACGTGATCACTTCTTACTCAGTCATGTGATTATTGCATGATAGCTAAGTTATCATTGCCTTATCAGCCACGTGATCAGTGTTAGATTGGCCTGCGATCAGTGTATGAATATTTAGGTGATCAATGTATGATTAGCCCCATGATCAGTGCATGATAGCCACTTGATGAGTGCATGATCAGTCACGTGATCATGGCTTGGGGAGTCATGTGATCAGTGCATGATAGCCTCGTGATTAGTGCATAATCAGTCACGTGATCAGTGCATGATCAGCCACGTGATCAGTGCATGATAGCCACGTGATCAGTGCACGATCAGTCAGATGATCATGGCATGCTCAGACATGTGATCAGTGCATTATAGCTACTCGATCAGGGAATAATCAGTCATGTGATCAGTGCCTGATCAGCCACGTGATCAGTGCATGATAGCCACGTAATCAGTGCATGAACAGGTAAGTGATCAGTTCATGTGCAATCACGTGATTAGTGCTTGATAGACACGCCATCAGTGCATGATAGCCAGGTGATCAGTGCATGATCAGTCACGTGATCTGTGCATGGGAAGTCACGTAATCAATGTATGATCAGCCAAATGATCAGTGCATGATCATGTTTGTGATCAGTGCATGATCAGGCCAGTGAAGAGTGCATGAACAGTCACATGATCAGTTTATGATAGCCAGGTTATCACTGCATGATCAGCCACGTGATCAGTGCATAATCAGACACGTGATGAGTGCATGCACAGTCACATGATCAGTGCATGATCAGGCAGGTGATCAGTGCGTGATCAGTCACGTGATCAGTGTATGATCAGCCACGTGATCAGTGCAAGATTGTCTAGTGATCAGTGCATGGTTAGTTTCGTGATCCATGTATGATTAGCACGTGATCAGTGCATGATAGCCACCTGATCAGTGCATGATCAGTCACGTGATCATGGCATGCGTAGTCATGTGATCAGTGCATGACAGCTACGCATTCATTGAATAATCAGTCACGTGATCAGTGCATGATAGCCATGTGATCAGTGCATGATAGCTACGAGATCAGTGCTAGATCAACCACGTATTCATTGCATAATCAGCCACGTGATCACTGTATTATCAGCCACGTGATCAGTGCATGTGCGGTTTCCTGATCAGTGTATGATCAGCCACG
>NW_020190840.1:0-2535 GCF_002263795.3 Bos taurus | reverse complement strand
ACGTATAATTCAGCTGAGCAGCTTGCAGGACAAGAAATCATGTATTGACTGAGCAATATTTATATCTACTGTTAGTGTTGATCCATATCATCTGATCACGTAGCAAGCGGTGATCGCGATGGAAGCAGACTAGAAAGAGACGGTAATATACATTTTATTAATTTTATATTTAACATTTTGTGAATGATCAGCACATGATTCTGGGCAACATGCACTGCTCACGTGGCTGATCATGCAATGATCACGCAGCTATGATGTACTAGTCAAATGACTGATGATGTACAGATCACGTGACTAATCATGAATTGATCACGTGGCTATCCTGCACTGATCACGTGGATATCATGCACTGATCATGTGGCTGATCACACACGTATTACGTGACAGATCATGCAATGATCACGTGACTGACCATGCACTGATCACGTGACTGATCATCCACTGAACAGTTGGCTATCATGCACAGATTACTTGGCTGATCATACACTGATCACCTGACTGATAATGCACTGATCATCTGGCTATCATGCACTCATTACCTGGCTATCGTGCACTGATCACGTGGTTGATCATACACTGATCACGAGACTGATCATGCACTGATCACGTCTATATCATGCACTGATCACATGACTGCCCATGCACTGGTCACGTGGATGATCATACACTGATCATGTGACAGATCATGCAATGATCACGTGGCTATCATGCACTGATCAAGTGGCTGATCATACTCTGCTCCCGAAACTGATCATGCACTGATCACGTGACTATCATGCACTGCTCACGTGGCTGGTCATACAATGATCACGTAGCTACCATATACTGGTCACGCGACTGATCATGCACAGATCACGTAAAAGATCATGCACTGTTACCGTGACTGATCATGTACTGATCACGTGACTGATCATGCACTGATCACGTGGCTTCGATGCTCTCCTCACGTGGGTGATCATGCAATGATCACGTAGCAACCATGTACTGGTCACCTGACTGATGATGCACTGATCATGTAATTGATCCAGCACTGATCACGTGGCTCATCATGCACTGATCACGGGACTGTTCTCACACTGATCACTTGACTGATCATGCACTGATCACGTGGCTATAATGCCCTGATTACGTGGCTGATCATACACTTTTCACGTGCATGGTCATGCACAGATCACGTGACTAATCATGAACTTATCACGTGGCTATAATGCACTGATCACGTGGCTGATCATACACTGTTCAAGTTCCTGGTCATGCACAGATCACGTGACTAATCATGAACTTATTACGTGGCTATAATTCACTGATTACGTGAATATCATGCACTGATTACGTGCCTGTCAGGCACAGATCACGTGACTAATCATGAACTGATCACGTAGGTATCATGCACTGATCACGTGGCTGATCATACACTGTTCACGTGTCTGATCATGCACTGATCACGTGGCTGATCATACACTGCTCATGTAGCTGATCTGCACTGATCACGTGTCTATCATGCAGTGCTCATGTGGCTGATCCTGCAATGATCACGTAGCTTACATGTACTGGTCACGTGACTGATCATGCAATGGTAACGTAATTGATCATGCACTGATCACGTGACTGATCATGCACTGATCACGTGGCTATCATGCACTGCTTAGGTGGCTGATCATAAAATGTTCACATAGCTACTATGTACTGGTCACATGACCGATCATGCACTGATAACGTGACTGATCATGCACTCTTCACGAGACTCATCATGCACTGATCACGTGGCTATCATGCACTGATCACGTGGCTGATCATACACTGATCACCTGACTGATCATGTGTTACGAGACTGATCATGCACTGATCACGTGGATATCATGCACTGATCACGTGTTTGATCATACACTGTTCACGTGTCTGACCATGCACTGCTCACGTGGCTGATCATACACTGTTCACGTAACTGATCATGCACTGATCACGTGGATATCATGCACTGATCACGTGGCTGAACATGCACTGTTCACGTGGCTTATCCAACCACACCTTGTTCACGTGACTGATCATGCACTGATCACGTGGCACTCATGCACTGATCACGAGGCTGATCATATTCTGCTCACGTAACTGATCATGCACACATCAGGTGGCTATCATGCACTTCTCACATGGCTGGTCATGCAATGTTCACGTAGCTACCATATACTGGTCACGTGACTGATCATGCACAGATCACGTAAATGATCATGCACTGATCACGTGGCTCTCATGCACTGATCACGTGATTGCGCATGCACTGATCACGTAATTGTATGCACTGCTCACGTGGCTATCATGCACTGATGACGTGGCTGATCATGCACTGATCACGTAGCTATCTTGCACTGATCACTTGGCTGATCAAACACTCATCACGGGACTGATCATGCACTGATCACGTGGCTATCATGCTCTAATCACGTGGCTATCATTCACTGATAGTGGATATCATGCACTGATCACGTTGGCTGATCACACACGTATCACATGACTGATCATGCAACTGATCACGTG
>NW_020190839.1:0-44871 GCF_002263795.3 Bos taurus | reverse complement strand
TTGCTTGATCACGTGGTTTGATCAGGCACTGATCACTTATCTATCATGCACTGATCACTATGACTTGCGGGCAGAACTGAATCACTTAGTATCATTAGACAGTCACGTGACGATCATGCGTGCACTGATCACGTGACTGATTCATGCACTGATTGGTGGGCTATCATGCATGATCACGTGGTTGATCATACACTGATCACGTGACTGATCATGCACTGTCAACCTGGCTATTCATGCACTAATCACCGTAGTGATCTTGACAGATACGTGACTAATCATGCGTGATCCTCCTATCTGCACTGATCTCGAGTTGGCGCAGGCACTGATATATGGATGATCCACCACTTGATCACGTGACGATCATGCACTGAACCGTGGACTGCACATGCACTGTCATGTGACTGGGCATCAATGATCACTGCTGATCATGCACTGATCACGAAGTTGATCATACACTGATCACTTACTTGATCATGACTGTTCACTTTGCCTGATCCTTCACTGATCACGTGGCTGTCATGGCACTGATTCACGAAGTGATCCTACCTGATCACTAACTGTACCTTCACTGTCACAGCGTGGCTGAAATGCACTGATCACTGTGGCTGATCTACACTGTACGTGGCTGACATTACTCTGATCACGTGGCTGTCAGGCCTGATCCGGGGCTGATATACTCTGAACATTGAAGCTTGAAAATTCGCTGATCACCGTGACTGTATGCACTGTCACGGCTATCATCACTGATTCACGTGTTTATCATGCCACTGATCACGTGACTGCGCATAACTGGAACATACTGTTTCATTGCATGTTTCGTTGCTATCATGCACTGATCACGTGGCTCAATCATGCATTTAATCACGTGACTGAGCATGGCACTGATCTCGTTGGCATATCATGCACTGTTTCACATTGACGGTGCATGAATGATCACGTGAATTCTTATACACTATACGTAGACAGATATGTACTAATCACGTGACTTGATCATGCACTGATTCAGTGGATATATGCCTGATCACTGGTGATAATGCACTGATCCTTGACTGAATCATGCACTGATCACGTGTTGTCATGCACTACTCACGTGACTGATCTGGACTATCACGTGCTCCTGATCATGCACGATCACGGGCCCTATCATGCACTGATCACGGGCCTGTTCTGGCACTGTCACGAAGGGCTGATCATACATGATCACATGACTATGATGCATGATCACTTGGGCTGATCTGCACTGACACAACCTGGCTTATATCCACTGATCACGTTGAGTGATCATGCACTTTCCGCCCCTGCATGATCATGCACTGATCATGGTGTCTCTTGCATGCACTAACCCTGTTGATGGATAATGCAATGATCAAGTGCTAGTCATGCACTGGTTACCGGCTGATCACTGCATGATTTAAATGGCTGAATACATACCACTTACTTGCATGCACTGATCATGTGGTGATTATTACACTGATCCACTGTTGACTGATCCATGCACTGATACGTGGTTGTCATGCATGATCACGTGGTGAGCATCGTGATACATGCTGATCATGCACTATCCGTTAGTGGATCAAACTGATCACGGCTATCATGCACTGATCCCGTGCCTGATCATGCACTTGATTGCGTAACTTAGCATGCGCAGTTGATCTGGTCTGAAATTGTGCTGATTCTGTGACTAATCAAGAATGATCACGTGGCTATAATGCACTGATCACGTGACTTGGCACGCACTGATATTGGATGACAATACACTGATTACTCCGATCACGCATGATCACGTGACTCGATCTTCACTTGAATCAGTGGCTGATCCTGGCACTGATCACGAAGTGACATAGATCTGATACGTCGAGTGTGCTGCCTGATCACGTGGCTGATATGGCACTGAGTCACGTGGATGATCATTGACTGATCACGTGGCTTTATCATACCACTGCTTCACTTGGCTGATCATGCACTATCACGTGTGGATGATGCAGCGATCCGTGGCTTGATCATACACGATCACGTGGGGTGATCATGTGAACTGATCACGTGCTGATCATACCCACCGATCACCTAATGATCATGCACTATTCCGTTGGTGGACATGCACTGATACGTGGTTGATCAGGCACTGATCACGTTGGCTCATCATACTCCAATTACGTGAGTGTGCTCTGCACTGATCACGTGGTGATCAGCACTAATCACGTTTGATGAGCACTGATCACGTGGCTGTTTCATACACTGATCACATGACTAATCATGAACTCATCACGTTTTGTGGAACATGCACTGATCACCGTGGCTTGTTCTTGCCTTATCACGTGGCTTGATCATACAGTGTTACATGACTGATCTGCACTATCCCGTTTGTGGATTCATGCACTTGATCACATGAATGTCAGCATTGATGGGCTGATGTGCTACTCGTCACGTGGGCTGATCAGACTGATACTGTAATGTGCTATCCATTGATCACGTGCTTCATGCAAATCCCATGCTATCATGCTCTGATCGGTGCTATATGCACTTGATCACGTGGATGATCCATACCAGTGATCACGTGGACTGACCATTGCAGCTGTATGTGGCTGTCATGCATCTGTTATTGGCGAATGATTACACTGATCACGTGGTGATCAGCACTGATCCGTTGGTGCTCGTACTTGAACATCGAAGCTGAAAAATACCGACATGGAGACAGGCATGCACTGATCAACTATGACCATCGCAAGCACTGATCACGATGGATGATAATCGCTGATGCCTTTGACTGGCTATGCAACTCAAATGGTGTGCCTACAAAGATATTGACTCCTGACTGATTCATGCACTGATATACATATGACGGATCATGGCTATTCACTGCATGATCAGACTGAAAAATCTGGCGTGTATCATTACTACACTTGCTGTATTCCACGTTGTACTGACCATGCATAGATCACGTGACTATCTGCCATGATCCTTGTATTGGCTATGCAGTTAATCACGTGAGAATGATCCACGCATTTTATACGTGGCTGTCATTGCATAATCACATGGCGCACTGACTGATCACAGTGACTTAGCATTGACATGTGATCTCGTGTCTTGATATGGTGCTGATTCATGTGACTAAATCAAGAACTGATCACTGATGGCTATAATGCACTGATCACGTGACTGCGCATGCACTTGATCATTGTGGATATATGACACTGAGCGTTACTGATCAGTGTCACGCAGCATTGATCACGAGTGACTGATCTTCAGACTGATCTATTGGGCCTATTATTGCATGATCAACGGACTAGCACATTCAGTGTTCAGTAAATTGTCGCAATGACACGTGCCTATCATGCAGACTGATCACGTGTCTATCATGACAGCTAGAACAGTGGCTGATATCAACACTGAACACGTGGCTGTCTGCACTGATCACGTGGATGATCATGCACTAATCACTGTGGTGCCACTTTTTGCATCTAGATGGATACGTGGCGGATCATACACTGATCACATGACTGATCATGCACTGGATCACTGTGCCTGACATGCACTGCTCCCTGTGGCTATCAATGCACTGGATCACGTGCCAGATCATGCACTCATCACGTGGCTGATCATTACAATGATCACGGTGGCTGATCATGCACTGCATCACATGTATGGTTCGGACAAGCGGATTCAACGTGGCTAAGATGCTTTGACAATGCACAAAAATCCCAAAATTGCATATCAGGCTCTGATCCAGTTGCTATCATGTACTGATCACGTGGTTGATCATACCAAGTGACACGCTGACTGACCATGTCCAGTACCTGAGTTCTGTGAACAAACGGCCTATCATGCAACTGTCATACGGCTCATCATCGACCTCGGGTATAACTCTGGGCTACAATACAACTGACTTCTGGTTGACTGGGTCATCTGACTTCTTCACGTGCCTGATCATCACTGATCACGCTCTGATCTTGCACTGATCGACGTCGGTCTATAATGCACTCATCTTATGACTGTGATCAGCTGCTAGCATGCATCACGTGACTGATCTGGCACTATCACGTGGTCGATTCAGTGTCAGACATGTCATATTGAGCCTATCATAGCACTGATTCACGGGCCTGTTCAGTTCATCTGATACGTGGCTGATCCTGCGACTGATACAGGGCTGATACATACACTGATACACGTGACTGTGCTTGCATATGATCACTTGGCTGATCATGTACTGATTCACGCGTGAGCTGATCATTTTCGGCACATGATCCGATTTTTCTGTTGTACGCATATTCATGCACTTGGTCACACATGACTATCAATGTCACAGTGACTGATCATTTCAATGCATCGATTCCGGCTGCCATGAGGCTATTCAGCACTGATAGGCTATATGCGAAGATTATAGTGGCTTATGCATGACTTAAGATCAATGAAGTAATCATGCAAATCTAACCACGTGGCGATCTTGCTACTGAATCAACGTGGTTGATCAGGCACTGATCACTAGGCTATTTCATGCACTGATTCACCATGACTGCGCAAGATGATCATAGATAATCATAGACAGGCACACACGTGACAGATCATGCACTGATACGTGAGCTGTGATCATGGGCACTGATCTGGTGGCTACTCATGCATTGATCACCGTGGGTTGATCATACACTGATCACGTGACTGATCATTCACTGATCCACCTGGCTTCCCCAAAAATATCATGCACTAATCACGTAGCTGATCTGGAACAGATCACTGACTAATTCATTGGCAGTGATCAAACAGGTCGGCTATCCATGCACTTGATCTCGAGATTGCTGCAGCGCCTGATACATTGGATGATCACACACTGATCCACGTGAGGACGATCAATGCTACGAACACGATGACTTCAATGCCTGATCACGTGACTGCACATGCACTGAATCATGTGACTGAGCCAGCACTGAACCACGTGCTATGCATACGCCAGCGCCCGAGCGATTCTATACACTACGACTCACTGGCGGAAGTTAACGTCATGGACTATAGACTACAGTTGTGCTTGACGTGAGCATGCAACGATCACGATCGACGTTAGCTGATGATTGACACTGATCACGAAGCTTAGATACACTGATCACTGAGTTGATGCGATGACGTGGCGGATCATGCATGATCACGTGCTGAACATGGCATGACGTACACGTAGCTCTCACTGCACTGATAGCACATTGTCATCATCATCCCGAGATCCCGTGGCTGTCATGCACTGTACTTCGCGTGAGATCATGCACTCGTCACCTGGCTCATCTATCCATCGTGGCTGATCATACACCTGACGCACGTGACTGATGCATGCACTGATCACGTGGCTCAAGCATGCTCTTGATTCCCGTGGGTATCATGCACTTATTCACGTGGCTTAATCAAACCACTGATCACGTGCTGGTTCATGCACTAAATGCACGTTGTGGATGATGCACTGGTACACGTGGCTGATCAGTACACTGAGCACATGACTGCACATGCACGATCATTGACTGAGCATCACTTGCATCACGTAGCTGATCATGCACTGATCGACGAGATTGATCATACACCTGATCATGTGACTGAGCATTGCACTGATCAACGTGTCCTGATAATGCACTGATTCACGAGTTGATCATTACAATTGATCACGGGTGTGCATCACGATCACGTGAGCGATCATGCAATGATTCACATGGCTGATATTGCACTGATCCACGTGGGTGAATCAATGAACTGAATCACGTGTAGGCTTATCATACACTGATCCACCTAAATTATCATGCACTGATCACGTGGCAATTCGCTACCTGATTCACCGTGGTTGATTCAAGGCCGTGATCATTAGCTATCATGCGCACTGATTCAGCAGATGCGCAAGAACTGGGATCACTTAGATATCATGCACACAGGGACAGCGTGACAAGATCAGCAACCTGTATCACGTGACTGATTATGCACGATCACCTGGCTTCAATGCACCAATCACGTAGCTGGCATCTGGAACAGATCACGTTGACTATCATGAATGCAGTGATCAAACGTCGCTATCATGCACTACTCGAGATTGCGCTATGCACTGATCAATAGGTATATCACCACGATCACGGTGCTGATCAATTGCACTGATCACGAAGCTGGATTTACCCGATCACAGGACTGTGCATGCACTGATCATGTGGCTGATCATGCACTGATCATGTGGCTCGTGATTACACTGATCACGTGGACTGATCAGTCACTGACACGTTAGCTGATATGCACTGATCAACGAAGGTGATCAATACACGGATCACGTGAGGTGCATGCAGACGAGTTCACGGTGGCGGATCAATGCAATGATCATGGGCTGAACAATGCAACTGATCAACGTAGCTCCTCATGCCAACTGATCAATGTCAATCATGCCGATCCGGCTGATCAGTGCCACTGATCGCGGACTGATCATGAACTAGTCACCCTGGCTATATGCCTAATCCGTGGCTGATAATCAACCTGACCACGTGATGATCAATGCCACTGATCAAAGTGCCTGCAGCACTGATCTCGAAGCTTGACATACAACTGATCAACTGAAGTGGTGCATGCAATGATCACATGGCCTTCATGCACTGATCACGTGGCGAACTGCTTCTGATTCCGTGGTGACAAGCAACTTATCACGTGGCTTTAATAACACTGATCACGTGCGCGTAGCTGATCATGCACAATCACGTGTGGATGATTGCGACGTCACCGTGGCATGACAATATCACTGATCCACATGAACTGATCATGCACTATCACATGTGGTGACCATGCACCTAATCAACTGGCTGATATACACTGATTGTGCTGGCTAATCACTATCAGGCTGTATGCACGGTGGTGTCAGAGACGTGAGCCGTGGACATCACTGCACGAGCACGTGGGGGCATGAAACTGATCACGGTGCTGAATCATAAGCAACCTTCCACTGAACTGATGACATGCTGATCACGTGGGTGAATCATACAATCTGATCACAGGTATATGTCACGTAGAGCTGATATGCCCACTGCCAAACTCACGTTGTTGGGCTGATATTCTGAATACACGTGGGGATCATACAGATCATTGGGCTGATCATGAACTTGATCATCATAATTAGTCTGCACTGATCATGTGGTCGCTCACTCTACAGCGCTGGCTGAGTCATAACACTGATCACGTGGCTGATCTGCACTTAATCAACGTGGCTGATCATACGTGTACATGAGAAGATCATGCACCCCTAATCACCATTGGTGATTATGCACTGATCACTATGACTGTGTATGGATTTGTCACCGTGGCTAGATTCATGCATGAACAGTGGCTGAATCCAATACACTGATCGCAACATTACTGATCATGCACGTGTTCCAACGTGCCCCTGATCATTCACTGATCACGTGCTGCATAGCACTGATCATGAGCTGATCAAACCCCTGATCAACAAAACTTGTGCATGCACTGATCACGTGGCTGTCATGCACTGATCACGTGGCTGACATGACACTCTGACAAATGAAAGCTGAAAATACCTGATCACTGACTCCATGCAGCTGATCCCACTGGGCTTTCATGCGCCGTTTTTTATCTCCTCGCAACACGTGACTGGCTCATTAACTGAACACACATCTAACCTACGTTAGATGCACTGTTCAGGTCATCATGCACCTGAAATAACGCACGGTCGTGGCTCATCGATAAGCATGTATTCATCGTGTGCCTGAGACATTGCACTGTCTCTCTTGTGATCTGCACTGATCACAATGCAGGTGCATGAACTGAATCACGGTGAAAATGTAAATACACTGATCAAGTTGACAGATCATTCTACTCACGTACTGATCCCATGCACTGATCACTGGCTATCCAATCAACTGATACACTCGTGGCCTGTGATCAGCCACGTAACTGGCTATAAATACACTGATCTCGTGACTGTACATGCATCTTCTTTCACGGTTGCGATCAATTGCACTGATCACGTGGCTGATCTTGCTCTGTATCACTGTGATTAATTCACTGATCACTTGATCTGATTATGCACTGATCAGTGTTTGTCATTGCACTATTCACGTTGACTGATCATGGACTGATCACTGCTGACATTGCACCTGATCATGAGCCTGATCTGCCTGATCATCCGGCCTGTTCTGCACTGATCACTATGGCTGATCTGCAGTATCACGGGCTGATAATACACTGATCAGTGACAGATCATACTGAATCACGTGATCTTCATGCACTGATCACGTGATGCACATGCACTGATCACGGGCGGCTCATGCCACTTGATCCTGTGGGTGTCATTGACTGATGACCGTGGCTTATTCATACACTGCTCACGTGGCTGATCATGCACTAATCCCAGTTGTGGATGATGCACTGATCACGTGGCTGATCATACACTGTTCACAGTGGGTGATCCATTTGAACTGTCACATGGCTAGATCCATACACTGATCACCGAAATGATCATGCACTAATCCGTTGTGGATCATGCACTGATCATCGTGGCTGATCAGGCACTGATCCGTGGTGATCATATCCTCACGTGAGTGCGCAGCAACTGTCACTGTGGCTGTCTGCACTATGCCGTTGTGGTTATGATCACTTGATACGTGGTGTTCATCACTGTCAATGACTGATCTGAACTCATCACAGTTCGTGGATCATTGCACTGTCACGTTGGCTGTTTGCACTTATTCACGTGGCTACATACAGTGGTTACTATGAGACTATCTGGCAACTAATGAGCGTTGATGAGATATCATGCATGATCGCTGCAAATGTGCATGCATTGTCATATTGTGGGCTGATCATGCACTGTCACGTGGTGTCATGCACTGATCACGAAGCTGAGTATCATGATCCAGGACTGTGCATGACTGATCATGTGGCTGATCATGCACGATCATGTGGCTGATGAGTACCACTGATTTCACGGCGTGGGCTGATCGTCTGCTGACACGAAGCTGAATACACTGAATCACGAGGGCTGCATGCACTGATCACTGACTGCGCATTAGCACTGATTCCGTGGATGTTCATACGCTGATCACTTGACTGCTTCTGCCACTCAAAAAATGGCTGACTCACTGCACTGATCACTGACTGATTCAGCACTGATCACCTTGACTGGAATCACGCACTGATTAATCCCCTGTGCTATGGTCAATTGCTATTCATGCATTTCACTTGGTGATCATACACTTGATCAGTGGACTGGACCATGCATAGATCACTGACTAATCATGCACTATCACTTTTGATGTGGGCATCAGAATCACGTAGGTGATGATCAGCGCATTATCCGTTTGGCTGATCATGCACTAATTCACATGGCGGAACATGAATTATCAACGTGACTTCAGAATGCATGTTGATTCGTGTTCTCGAATTGGTGCTTGATCATGTGACAATCAGAACTGATACACTGTGGATATACATGCATCTGATCACGTGACTGCGCACTGCACTGATCATGTGATGATCATACACTGATTGACGTTACTGATCAGGCACTGATCACGTGACCTGATCATTCACTTGTCTGTGGCCTATTATGCATGAGTCACGGGGATGCACATGCAGTGTTCAGAATTGTTAGACAATGTCCGTGGCTATTCATGCACTGATCCGTGTCTATCATGCATGAACACGTGCTGATCGAACACTGCACGTGCTATCATAGCACTGATCACGTGGCCCTTGGATCTATGCACTTCACTTTGTGGGAGCATGCACTGTACGTGGCGGTATCACTGATCAATGACTGATCATTGCATTATCACGTGCCTGATCATGCATCTGATCCCGTGGCTGTCATGCACTATCACGTGCAGATCAGTTGCCCTCAATCACGTGAGCTATCATTACAAGACACGTGGCGATCATGCAACTGTCACGAATGTAGCTGTTCGTACATGACACGTGGCTGATCATGCACACTCCCGTATTCATGGCTCTGATTGCATGGTTTGCTATCCATTACTGATTCACGTGGCTGATCATTACATGATCACCTGACTGACATGCACTGATTACCGTGGCTATTCATGCATGATCACCGTTGGCTCCTCATAGCCACTGTTACCTGGCTATAATACACTGATCTGGTGACTGATCATGGCATTCCTTCACGTGCCTGATCATGCACTGATCACGTGGCTGATCTTGCACTAGTCACCTGGCTATCATGCCTAATCCCGTGGCTGATCATACACTGACCACGTGACTGATCATGCACTGATCACGTGGCTCAACATGCTCTGATCCCGTGGGTGATCATGCACTTATCACGTGGCTTATCATACACTGATCACGTGGCTGGTCATGCACTAATCACGTTGTGGATGATGCACTGGTCACGTGGCTGATCATACACTGGATCACATGACTGCCACATGCACTGATCATGTGACGAGCATGCACTGATCACGTAGCTGATCATGCACTGATCACGAAGTTGATCATACACTGATCATGTGACTGAGCATGCACTGATCACGTAGCTGATAATGCACTGATCACGAAGTTGATCATCAATGATCACGTGAGTGTGCATGCACTGATCACGTGTCGGATCATGCAATGATCACATGGCTGATCATGCACTGATCACGTGGGTGATCATGAACTGATCACGTGGCTTATCATACACTGATCACCTAAATAATCATGCACTGATCACGTGGCAATCTTGCTCTGATCACGTGGTTGATCAGGCACTGATCACTTAGCTATCATGCACTGATCACATGACTGCGCAAGAACTGATCACTTAGATATCATGCACAGGACACGTGACAGATCATGCACTGATCACGTGACTGATTATGCACTGATCACCCTGGCTATCATGCCACCAATCACGTAGCTGATCTGGAACAGATCACGTGACTATTCATGCAGTGATCACGTCGCTATCATGCACTGATCTCGAGATTGCGCATGCACTGATCATATGGATGATCACACACTGATCACGTGGCTGATCATGCACTGATCACGAAGCTGATATTACCCTGATCACAGGACTTGTGCATGCACTGATCATGTGGCTGATCATGCACTGATCATGTGGCTGATGATACACTGATCACGTGGCTGATCAGTCACTGATCACGTAGCTGATCATGCACTGATCACGAAGTTGATCATACACTGATCACGTGAGTGTGCATGCACTGATCACGTGGCGGATCATGCAATGATCACGTGGCTGATCATGCACTGATCACGTAGCTCTCATGCACTGATCACATGTCAATCATGCCCGGATCCCGTGGCTGATCATGCACTGATCGCGTGACTGATCATGAACTAGTCACCTGGCTATCATGCCTAATCCCGTGGCTGATCATACACTGACCACGTGACTGATCATGCACTGATCACGTGGCTGATCATGCACTGATCTCGAAGCTGATCATACACTGATCACGTGAGTGTGCATGCAATGATCACATGGCTGATCATGCACTGATCACGTGGCTGAACATGCTCTGATCCCGTGGGTGATCATGCACTTATCACGTGGCTTATAATACACTGATCACGTGGCTGATCATGCACTAATCACGTTGTGGATGATGCACTGGTCACGTGGCTGATCATACACTGATCACATGACTGATCATGCACTAATCACATGTGGATCATGCACTGATCACGTGGCTGATAATACACTGATTATGTGGCTGATCATACACTGATCACGGGGCTGATCATGCACTGAGCACGTGGCTGATCATGCACTGAGCACGTGGGGATCATGAACTGATCACGTGGCTGATCATGCACTGATCACGAAACTGATCATGCAATGATCACGTGGCTGATCATACACTGATCACATGGCTGATCATGCACTGATCACGTGGCTGATCATGCACTGATCACGTGGGGGATCATGAACTGATCACGTGGCTGATCATACACTGATCACATGAATGATCATGCACTAATCACGTTGTGGATCATGCACTCATCACGTGGCTGATCATACACTGATCACGTGGCTGATCTTGCACTTATCACGTGGCTGATCATACAGTGATTACATGAATGATCATGCACTAATCACATTGTAGATTATGCACTGATCACATGACTGTGCATGTATTGATCACGTGGCTGATCATGCAATGAACACGTGGCTGATCATACACTGATCACATTACTGATCATGCACTGTTCACGTGCCTGATCATTCACTGATCACGTGGCTGATCATGCACTGATCATGAAGCTGATCATACCCTGATCACATAACTGTGCATGCACTGATCACGTGGCTGATCATGCACTGATCACGTGGCTGATCATACTCTGAACATGAAGCTGAAAATACACTGATCACGTGACTCCATGCACTGATCACATGGCTATCATGCACTGATCACGTGTTTATCATGCACTGATCACGTGACTGCGCATTAACTGAACACATACCTGTTGATGCACTGTTTAGGTGGCTATCATGCACTGATCACGTGGCTCATCATGCATTAATCACGTGACTGAGCATGCACTGATCTCCTTGTGTATCATGCACTGATCACATGACGGTGCATGAACTGATCACGTGAATATTATACACTGATCAAGTGACAGATCATGTACTAATCACGTGACTGATCATGCACTGATCACGTGGCTATCATGCACTGATCACGTGGCTGATCATGCACTGTTAAGCTGGCTATAATACACTGATCTCGTGACTGATCATGCATTCTTCACGTGCAAGATCATGCACTGATCACGTGGCTGATCTTGCTCTGATCACGTGGCTGATAATTCACTGATCACTTGACTGATTATGCACTGATCACGTGTCTGATCATGCACTATTCACGTGACTGATCATGGACTGATCACATGACTGATCATGCACTGATCATGAGCCTGATCATGCACTGATCACCGGCCTGTTCATGCACTGATCACATGGCTGATCCTGCACTGATCACGAGGCTGATAATACACTGATCACGTGACAGATCATGCACTGAACACGTGACTTATCATGCACTGATCACGTGACTGCACATGCACTGATCACGTGGCGGATCATGCACTGATCACGTGGGTGATCATGAACTGATGACGTGGCTTATCATACACTGCTCACGTGGCTGATCATGCACTAATCACGTTGTGGATGATGCACTGATCACGTGGCTGATCATACACTGATCACGTGGGTGATCATGAACTGATCACGTGGCTGATCATACACTGATCACCTGAATGATCATGCACTAATCACGTTGTGGATCATGCACTGATCACGTGGCTGATCAGGCACTGATCACGTGGTTGATCATACTCCAATCACGTGAGTGCGCATGCACTGATCACGTGGCTGATCATGCACTAATCACGTTGTGGATGATGCACTGATCACGTGGCTGTTCATACACTGATCACATGACTGATCATGAACTAATCACGTTGTGGATCATGCACTGATCACGTGGCTGTTCTTGCACTTATCACGTGGCTGATCATACAGTGATTACATGACTGATCATGCACTAATCACGTTGTGGATCATGCACTGATCACATGAATGTGCATGCATTGATCATGTGGCTGATCATGCACTGATCACGTGGCTGATCATGCACTGATCACGAAGCTGATATTACACTGATCACAGGACTGTGCATGCACTGATCATGTGGCTGATCATGCACTGATCATGTGGCTGATGATACACTGATCACGTGGCTGATCGTACTCTGAACACGAAGCTGAAAATACACTGATCACGAGACTGCATGCACTGATCACTTGACTGCGCATGCACTGATCACGTGGATGATAATACGCTGATCACTTGACTGCTTATGCACTAAAAAATGGCTGATCATGCACTGATCACATGACTGATCATGCACTGATCACTTGACTGATCACGCACTGATTAATCATGTGCTGGTCACGTGGCTATCATGCACTGATCACTTGGCTGATCATACACTGATCACGTGACTGACCATGCATAGATCACGTGACTATCATGCACTGATCACTTGATTGTGCATGCAGTAATCACGTGGATGATCACGCATTTATCACGTGGCTGATCATGCACTAATCACATGGCGGAACATGAACTGATCACGTGACTTAGCATGCAGTGATCTCGTGTCTGAATGGTGCTGATCATGTGACTAATCAAGAACTGATCACGTGGCTATAATGCACTGATCACGTGACTGCGCATGCACTGATCATGTGGATGATCATACACTGATGACGTTACTGATCAGGCACTGATCACGTGACTGATCATTCACTGATCATGTGGCTATTATGCACTGATCACGGGACTGCACATGCAGTGTTCACGTAATTGTAGACAATGATCACGTGGCTATCATGCACTGATCACGTGTCTATCATGCACTGAACACGTGGCTGATCAAACACTGAACACGTGGCTGATCATGCACTGATCACGTGGCTGATCATGCACTAATCACTTTGTGGAGCATGCACTGATACGTGGCGGATCATACACTGATCACATGACTGATCATGCACTGATCACGTGCCTGATCATGCACTGATCCCGTGGCTGATCATGCACTGATCACGTTGCAGATCATGCACTCATCACGTGGCTGATCATACAATGATCACGTGGCTGATCATGCACTGATCACATGTATGTTCGTACACTGATCACGTGGCTGATCATGCACAAATCCCATTGCATATCATGCTCTGATCAGGTTGCTATCATGTACTGATCACGTGGCTGATCATACAGTGATCACCTGACTGACCATGCACTGATTACGTGGCTATCATGCACTGATCACGTGGCTCATCATGCACTGTTAACCTGGCTATAATACACTGATCTGGTGACTGATCATGCATTCTTCACGTGCCTGATCATGCACTGATCACGTGGCTGATCTTGCACTGATCACGTGGCTGATAATGCACTGATCACTTGACTGATCATGCACTGATCACGTGTCTGATCATGCACTACTCACGTGACTGATCATGGACTGATCACGTGACTGATCATGCACTGATCATGAGCCTGATCATGCACTGATCACGGGCCTGTTCATGCACTGATCACGTGGCTGATCCTGCACTGATCACGAGGCTGATCATACACTGATCACGTGACTGTGCATGCAATGATCACTTGGCTGATCATGTACTGATCACGTGGCTGATCATGCACTGATCACGTGACTGATTATGCACTGATCACATAGCTATCATGCACTGGTCACATGACTTCGCATGCCATGATCACGTGACTGATCATGCACTGATCACGTGGCTATCATGCACTGATAATGTGGCTTATCATACATTGATCAATTAAATAATCATGCACTGAACACGTGGCGATCTTGCTCTGATCACGTGGTTGATCAGGCACTGATCACTTAGCTATCATGCACTGATCACATGACTGCGCAAGAACTGATCACTTAGATATCATAGACAGGACACGTGACAGATCATGCACTGATCACGTGACTGATCATGCACTGATCTGGTGGCTATCATGCATTGATCACGTGGTTGATCATACACTGATCACGTGACTGATCATTCACTGATCACCTGGCTATCATGCACTAATCACGTAGCTGATCTGGAACAGATCACGTGACTAATCATGCAGTGATCACGTCGCTATCATGCACTGATCTCGAGATTGCGCAGGCACTGATCATATGGATGATCACACACTGATCACGTGACAGATCATGCACTGAACACGTGACTTATCATGCACTGATCACGTGACTGCACATGCACTGATCATGTGACTGAGCATGCACTGATCACGTAGCTGATCATACACTGATCACGAAGTTGATCATACACTGATCATGTGACTGAGCATGCACTGATCACGTAGCTGATGATGCACTGATCACGAAGTTGATCATACACTGATCACGTGAGTGTGCATGCACTGATGACGTGGCGGATCATGCAATGATCACGTGGCTGATCATGCACTGATCACGTAGCTCTCATGCACTGATCACATGTCAATCATGCCCGGATCCCGTGGCTGATCATGCACTGATCGCGTGACTGATCATGCACTAGTCACCTGGCTATCATGCCTAATCCCGTGGCTGATCATACACTGAACACGTGACTGATCATGCACTGATCACGTGGCTCAACATGCTCTGATCCCGTGGGTGATCATGCACTTATCACGTGGCTTATCATACACTGATCACGTGGCTGGTCATGCACTAATCACGTTGTGGATGATGCACTGGTCACGTGGCTGATCATACACTGATCACATGACTGCACATGCACTGATCATGTGACTGAGCATGCACTGATCACGTAGCTGATCATGCACTGATCACGAAGTTGATCATACACTGATCATGTGACTGAGCATGCACTGATCACGTAGCTGATAATGCACTGATCACGAAGTTGATCATACAATGATCACGTGAGTGTGCATGCACTGATCACGTGGCGGATCATGCAATGATCACATGGCTGATCATGCACTGATCACGTGGGTGATCATGAACTGATCACGTGGCTTATCATACACTGATCACCTAAATAATCATGCACTGATCACGTGGCAATCTTGCTCTGATCACGTGGTTGATCAGGCACTGATCACTTAGCTATCATGCACTGATCACATGACTGCGCAAGAACTGATCACTTAGATATCATACACAGGACACGTGACAGATCATGCACTGATCACGTGACTGATCATGCACTGATCACCTGGCTATCATGCACCAATCACGTAGCTGATCTGGAACAGATCACGTGACTATTCATGCAGTGATCACGTCGCTATCATGCACTGATCTCGAGATTGCGCATGCACTGATCATATGGATGATCACACACTGATCACGTGGCTGATCATGCACTGATCACGAAGCTGATATTACACTGATCACAGGACTGTGCATGCACTGATCATGTGGCTGATCATGCACTGATCATGTGGCTGATGATACACTGATCACGTGGCTGATCAGTCACTGATCACGTAGCTGATCATGCACTGATCACGAAGTTGATCATACACTGATCACGTGAGTGTGCATGCACTGATCACGTGGCGGATCATGCAATGATCACGTGGCTGATCATGCACTGATCACGTAGCTCTCATGCACTGATCACATGTCAATCATGCCCGGATCCCGTGGCTGATCATGCACTGATCGCGTGACTGATCATGAACTAGTCACCTGGCTATCATGCCTAATCCCGTGGCTGATCATACACTGACCACGTGACTGATCATGCACTGATCACGTGGCTGATCATGCACTGATCTCGAAGCTGATCATACACTGATCACGTGAGTGTGCATGCAATGATCACATGGCTGATCATGCACTGATCACGTGGCTGAACATGCTCTGATCCCGTGGGTGATCATGCACTTATCACGTGGCTTATAATACACTGATCACGTGGCTGATCATGCACTAATCACGTTGTGGATGATGCACTGGTCACGTGGCTGATCATACACTGATCACATGACTGATCATGCACTAATCACATGTGGATCATGCACTGATCACGTGGCTGATAATACACTGATTATGTGGCTGATCATACACTGATCACGGGGCTGATCATGCACTGAGCACGTGGCTGATCTTGCACTGAGCACGTGGGGGATCATGAACTGATCACGTGGCTGATCATGCACTGATCACGAAACTGATCATGCAATGATCACGTGGCTGATCATACACTGATCACATGGCTGATCATGCACTGATCACGTGGCTGATCATGCACTGATCACGTGGGGGATCATGAACTGATCACGTGGCTGATCATACACTGATCACATGAATGATCATGCACTAATCACGTTGTGGATCATGCACTCATCACGTGGCTGATCATACACTGATCACGTGGCTGATCTTGCACTTATCACGTGGCTGATCATACAGTGATTACATGAATGATCATGCACTAATCACATTGTAGATTATGCACTGATCACATGACTGTGCATGTATTGATCACGTGGCTGATCATGCAATGAACACGTGGCTGATCATACACTGATCACATTACTGATCATGCACTGTTCACGTGCCTGATCATTCACTGATCACGTGGCTGATCATGCACTGATCATGAAGCTGATCATACCCTGATCACATAACTGTGCATGCACTGATCACGTGGCTGATCATGCACTGATCACGTGGCTGATCATACTCTGAACATGAAGCTGAAAATACACTGATCACGTGACTCCATGCACTGATCACATGGCTATCATGCACTGATCACGTGTTTATCATGCACTGATCACGTGACTGCGCATTAACTGAACACATACCTGTTGATGCACTGTTTAGGTGGCTATCATGCACTGATCACGTGGCTCATCATGCATTAATCACGTGACTGAGCATGCACTGATCTCCTTGTGTATCATGCACTGATCACATGACGGTGCATGAACTGATCACGTGAATATTATACACTGATCAAGTGACAGATCATGTACTAATCACGTGACTGATCATGCACTGATCACGTGGCTATCATGCACTGATCACGTGGCTGATCATGCACTGTTAAGCTGGCTATAATACACTGATCTCGTGACTGATCATGCATTCTTCACGTGCCTGATCATGCACTGATCACGTGGCTGATCTTGCACTGATCACGTGGCTGATAATTCACTGATCACTTGACTGATTATGCACTGATCACGTGTCTGATCATGCACTATTCACGTGACTGATCATGGACTGATCACATGACTGATCATGCACTGATCATGAGCCTGATCATGCACTGATCACCGGCCTGTTCATGCACTGATCACATGGCTGATCCTGCACTGATCACGAGGCTGATAATACACTGATCACGTGACAGATCATGCACTGAACACGTGACTTATCATGCACTGATCACGTGACTGCACATGCACTGATCACGTGGCGGATCATGCACTGATCACGTGGGTGATCATGAACTGATGACGTGGCTTATCATACACTGCTCACGTGGCTGATCATGCACTAATCACGTTGTGGATGATGCACTGATCACGTGGCTGATCATACACTGATCACGTGGGTGATCATGAACTGATCACGTGGCTGATCATACACTGATCACCTGAATGATCATGCACTAATCACGTTGTGGATCATGCACTGATCACGTGGCTGATCAGGCACTGATCACGTGGTTGATCATACTCCAATCACGTGAGTGCGCATGCACTGATCACGTGGCTGATCATGCACTAATCACGTTGTGGATGATGCACTGATCACGTGGCTGTTCATACACTGATCACATGACTGATCATGAACTAATCACGTTGTGGATCATGCACTGATCACGTGGCTGTTCTTGCACTTATCACGTGGCTGATCATACAGTGATTACATGACTGATCATGCACTAATCACGTTGTGGATCATGCACTGATCACATGAATGTGCATGCATTGATCATGTGGCTGATCATGCACTGATCACGTGGCTGATCATGCACTGATCACGAAGCTGATATTACACTGATCACAGGACTGTGCATGCACTGATCATGTGGCTGATCATGCACTGATCATGTGGCTGATGATACACTGATCACGTGGCTGATCGTACTCTGAACACGAAGCTGAAAATACACTGATCACGAGACTGCATGCACTGATCACTTGACTGCGCATGCACTGATCACGTGGATGATAATACGCTGATCACTTGACTGCTTATGCACTAAAAAAATGGCTGATCATGCACTGATCACATGACTGATCATGCACTGATCACTTGACTGATCACGCACTGATTAATCATGTGCTGGTCACGTGGCTATCATGCACTGATCACTTGGCTGATCATACACTGATCACGTGACTGATCATGCATAGATCACGTGACTATCATGCACTGATCACTTGATTGTGCATGCAGTAATCACGTGGATGATCACGCATTTATCACGTGGCTGATCATGCACTAATCACATGGCGGAACATGAACTGATCACATGACTTAGCATGCAGTGATCTCGTGTCTGAATGGTGCTGATCATGTGACTAATCAAGAACTGATCACGTGGCTATAATGCACTGATCACGTGACTGCGCATGCACTGATTTTGTGGATGATAATACACTGATGACGTTACTGATCAGGCACTGATCACGTGACTGATCATTCACTGATCACGTGGCTATTATGCACTGATCACGGGACTGCACATGCAGTGTTCACGTAATTGTAGACAATGATCACGTGGCTATCATGCACTGATCACGTGTCTATCATGCACTGAACACGTGGCTGATCAAACACTGATCACGTGGCTGATCATGCACTGATCACGTGGCTGATCATGCACTAATCACTTTGTGGATCATGCACTGATTCATGGCGGATCATACACTGATCACATGACTGATCATGCACTGATCACATGCCTGATCATGCACTGATCCCGTGGCTGATCATGCACTGATCACGTTGCAGATCATGCACTCATAACGTGGCTGATCATACAATGATCACGTGGCTGATCATGCACTGATCACATGTATGTTCGTACATTGATCACGTGGCTGATCATGCACAAATCCCATTGTATATCATGCTCTGATCAGGTTGCTATCATGTACTGATCACGTGGCTGATCATACAGTGATCACGTGGCTGACCATGCACTGATTACGTGGCTATCATGCACTGATCACGTGGCTGATCATGCAATGTTGACCTGGCTATAATACACTGATCTCATGACTGATCATGCATTCTTCACGTGCCTGATCATGCACTGATCACGTGGCTGATCTTGCAGTGATCACGTGGCTGATAATGCACTGATCACTTGCCTGATCATGCACTGATCACGGGCCTGTTCATGCACTGATCACGGGGCTGATCCTGCACTGATCATGAGCCTGATCATGCACTGATCAAGGGCCTGTTCATGCACTGATCACGTGGCTGATCCTGCACTGATCACGAGGCTGATCATACACTGATCACGTGACTGTGCATGCAATGATCACTTGGCTGATCATGTACTGATCACGTGGCTGATCATGCACTGATCACGTGACTGATTATGCACTGATCACATAGCTATCATGCACTGATCACGTGATTTTGCATGCCATGATCACGTGACTGATCATGCACTGATCACGTGGCTATCATGCACTGATAATGTGGCTTATCATACATTGATCACCTAAATAATCATGCACTGATCACGTGGCGATCTTGCTCTGATCACGTGGTTGATCAGGCACTGATCACTTAGCTATCATGCACTGATCACATGACTGCGCAAGAACTGATCACTTAGATATCATAGACAGGAGACGTGACAGATCATGCACTGATCACGTGACTGATCATGCACTGATCTGGTGGCTATCATGCATTGATCACGTGGTTGATCATACACTGATCACGTGACTGATCATGCACTGATCACCTGGCCATCATGCACTAATCACGTAGCTGATCTGGAACAGATCTCGTGACTAATCATGCAGTGATCACGTCGCTATCATGCCCTGATCTCGAGATTGCGCACGCACTGATCATATGGATTATCACACACTGATCACGTGACAGATCATGCACTGAACACGTGACTTATCATGCACTGATCACGTGACTGCACATGCACTGATCATGTGACTGAGCATGCACTGATCACGTAGCTGATCATGCACTGATCCCGAAGTTGATCATACACTGATCACGTGAGTGTGCATGCACTGATCACGTGGCGGATCATGCAATGATCACGTGGCTGATCATGCACTGATCACGTAGCTCTCATGCACTGATCACATGTCAATCATGCCCGGATCCCGTGGCTGATCATGCACTGATCGCGTGACTGATCATGCACTAGTCACCTGGCTATCATGCCTAATCCCGTGGCTGATCATACACTGACCACGTGACTGATCATGCACTGATCACGTGGCTGATCATGCACTGATCTCGAAGCTGATCATACACTGATCACGTGAGTGTGCATGCAATGATCACATGGCTGATCATGCACTGATCACGTGGCTGAACATGCTCTGATCCCGTGGGTGATCATGCACTTATCACGTGTCTTATCATACACTGATCACGTGGCTGATAATGCACTAATCACGTTGTGGATGATGCACTGGTCACGTGGCTGATCATACACTGATCACATGACTGATCATGCACTAATCACGTTGTGGATCATGCACTGATCACGTGGCTGATAATACACTGATCACGTGGCTGATCATACTCTGATTACGTGGATGATCATACACTGATTACGTGGCTGATCATACACTGATCACGTGGCTGATCATGCACTGATCACGTGGCTGATCATACTCTGATCACGTGGATGATCATACACTGATCACGTGACTGCATATGCACTGATCACGTGACTGATCAGGCACTGATCACGTGGCTATCATGCACTGATTACGTGGCTTATCATACATTAATCACGTAACTAAATATGCACTGATCACGAAGCCTATCATACACTGATAATGTGACTGTGCATGCACTAATCACGTGGATGATCATGCACTGATCACGTGGCTGAGCATACAGTGATCACGTGACTGTGCATGAACTGATCACTTGGCTGATCATGCACTGATCACGTGACTGCACATGCACTGAACACGTGGCTGATCATACTGTGATCAAGTGGCTGATAATGCACTGATTACGTGGCTGATCATGCACAGATCACGTAGCTATCATGTGCCTATCACATGGCGATCATGCCCTGATCCCGTGGCTGATCATGCACTGATCGCCTGACTGATCATGCACTAGTCACTTGGCTATCATGCACTGATCAGGTGGCTGATATGCACTGATCACGTGGCTGATATGCACTGATCACGTGGCTGGTCATGCACTGATCACGAAGCTGATCATGCAATGATCACGTGGCTGATCATACACTGATCACGTGGCTGATCATACACTGATCAAGTGGCTGATCATGCAATGATCACGTGGCTGATCATGCACTGATCACGTGGGGGATCATGAACTGATCACGTGGCTGCTCATACACTGATCACGTGGCTGATCATGCACTAATCACGTTGTGGATGATGCACTGATCACGTGGCTGAGCATACACTGATCACGTGGCTGATCTTGCACTTATCACGTGGCTGATCATACAGAGATTACATGACTGATCATGCACTAATCACGTTGTGGATCATGCACTGATCACGTGGATGATCATGAACTGATCACGTGGCTGATCATACACTGCTCACGTGGCTGATCATGCACTAATTACTTTGTGGATGATGCACTGATCACGTGGCTGATCATGCACTGATCACGTGGCTGATCATGCACTGATCACGTGGATGATCATGAACTGATCACGTGGCTGATCATACACTGATCACGTGGCTGATCTTGCACTTATCACGTGGCTGATCATACAGTGATTACATGAATGACCATGCACTAATCACGTTGTAGATTATGCACTGATCACATGACTGTGCATGTATTGATCACGTGGCTGATCATGCAATGAACACGTGGCTGATCATACACTGATAACTTTACTGATCATGCACTGTTCACGTGCCTGATCATTCACTGATCACGTGGCTGATCATGCACTGATCACGAAGCTGATCCTACCCTGACACATAACTGTGCATGCACTGATCACGTGGCTGATCATGCACTGATCATGTGGCTGATCATACACTGATCACGTGGCTGAACATACTCTGATCACGTGGCTGATCAGGCACTGATCACGTGGCTGATCATACTCTGAACATGAAGCTGAAAATACACTGATCACGTGACTGCATGCACTGATCACATGGCTATCATGCACTGATCACGTGTTTATCATGCACTGATCACGTGACTGCGCATTAACTGAACACATACCTGTTCATGCACTGTTTACGTGGCTATCATGCACTGATCACGTGTCTCATCATGCATTAATCACGTGACTGAGCATTCACTGATCTTGTTGCGTATCATGCACTGATCACATGACGGTGCATGAACTGATCACGTGAATATTATACACTGATCAAGTGACAGATCATGTACTAATCACGTGACTGATCATGCACTGCTCACGTGGCTATCATGCACTGATCACGTGGCTGATAATGCACTGATCACTTGACTGATCATGCACTGATCACGGGCCCTATCATGCACTGATCACGGGCTTGTTCATGCACTGATCACGTGGCTGATCCTGCACTGATCACGAGGCTGATCATACACTGATCACGTGACTGTGCATGCAATGATCACTTGGCTGATCATGTACTGATCACGTGGCTGATCATGCACTGATAACCTGGCTATCATCCACTGATCACGTGAGTGATCATGCACTCTTCACGTGCATGATCATGCACTGATCACGTGTCTTAGCATGCACTAACCATGTTGCTCATCATGCAATGGTCAGGTGGCTATCATGCACTGTTTACCTGGCTGATCATGCATTGATCACATGGCTGTAATACACTGACCACTTGACTGTGCATGCACTGATCATGTGGATGATTATACACTGATCACGTGACTGATCTTGCACTGATCATGTGTCTGATCATGCACTGATAAAGTGGTTGATCATGCACTGATTACGTGGCTGAGCATACAGTGATTACATGACTGATCATGCACTAATCACGTTGTGGATCATACACTGATCACGTGCCTGATCATGCACTGATCCCGTGCCTGATCATGCACTGATTGCGTAACTTAGCATGCAGTGATCTCGTGTCTGAATTGTGCTGATCATGTGACTAATCAAGAACTGATCACGTGGCTATAATGCACTGATCACGTGACTTGGCACGCACTGAAAATATGGATGACCATACACTGATCACGTCACTGATCACGCACTGATCACGTGACTGATCATGCACTGATCACGTGGCTGATCCTGCACTGATCACGAAGCTGATCATGCACTGATCACGTGGGTGATCATGAACTGATCACGTGGCTGATCATGCACTGATCACGTGGCTGATCATGCACTGATCACGTGGGTGATCATGAACTGATCACGTGGCTTATCATACACTGCTCACGTGGCTGATCATGCACTAATCACGTTGTGGATGATGCACTGATCACGTGGCTGATCATACACTGATCACGTGGGTGATCATGAACTGATCACGTGGCTGATCATACACTGATCACCTGAATGATCATGCACTAATCACGTTGTGGATCATGCACTGATCACGTGGCTGATCAGGCACTGATCACGTGGCTCATCATACTCCAATCACGTGAGTGTACATGCACTGATCACGTGGCTGATCATGCACTAATCACGTTGTGGATGATGCACTGATCACGTGGCTGTTCATACACTGATCACATGACTGATCATGAACTAATCACGTTGTGGATCATGCACTGATCACGTGGCTGTTCTTGCACTTATCACGTGGCTGATCATACAGTGATTACATGACTGACCATGCACTAATCACGTTGTGGATCATGCACTGATCACGTGGCTGATAATACACTGATTACGTGGCTGATCATACACTGATCACGTGGCTGATCATGCACTGATCACGTGGCTGATCATACACTGATCACGTGGGTGATCATGAACTGATCACGTGGCTGATCATACACTGATCACCTGAATGATCATGCACTAATCACGTTGTGGATCATGCACTGATCACGTGGCTGATCAGGCACTGATCACGTGGCTCATCATACTCCAATCACGTGAGTGTACATGCACTGATCACGTGGCTGATCATGCACTAATCACGTTGTGGATGATGCACTGATCACGTGGCTGTTCATACACTGATCACATGACTGATCATGAACTAATCACGTTGTGGATCATGCACTGATCACGTGGCTGTTCTTGCACTTATCACGTGGCTGATCATACAGTGATTACATGAATGATCATGCACTAATCACGTTGTGGATCATGCACTGATCACATGAATGTGCATGCATTGATCATGTGGCTGATCATGCACTCGTCACGTGGCTGATCATGCACTGATCACATGTATGTTCGTACACTGATCACGTGGCTGATCATGCAAAAATCCCATTGCTTATCATGCTCTGATCAGGTTGCTATCATGCACTGATCACGTGGCTGATCATACAGTGATCACGTGTCTGACCATGCACTGATCATGTGGCTGCTCATGCACTGATCATGTGGCTGATGATACACTGATCACGTGGCTGATCAGGCACTGATCACGTGGCTGATCGTACTCTGAACACGAAGCTGAAAATACACTGATCACGAGACTGCATGCACTGATCACTTGACTGCGCATGCACTGATCACGTGGATGATAATACGCTGATCACTTGACTGCTTATGCACTAAAAAAATGGCTGATCATGCACTGATCACATGACTGATCATGCACTGATCACTTGACTGATCATGCACTGATTAATCATGTGCTGGTCACGTGGCTATCATGCACTGATCACTTGGCTGATCATACACTGATCACGTGACTGACCATGCATAGATCACGTGACTATCATGCACTGATCACTTGATTGTGCATGGAGTAATCACGTGGATGATCACGCATTTATCACATGGCTGATCATGCACTAATCACATGGCGGAACATGAACTGATCACGTGACTTTGCATGCAGTGATCTCGTGTCTGAATGGTGCTGATCATGTGACTAATCAAGAATTGATCACGTGGCTATAATGCACTGATCACGTGACTGCGCATGCACTGATCATGTGGATGATAATACACTGATGACGTTACTGATCAGGCACTGATCACGTGACTGATAATTCACTGATCATGTGGCTATTACGCACTGATCACGGGACTGCACATGCAGTGTTCACGTAATTGTAGACAATGATCACGTGGCTATCATGCACTGATCACGTGTCTATCATGCACTGAACACGTGGCTGATCAAACACTGAACACGTGGCTGATCATGCACTGATCACGTGGCTGATCATGCACTAATCACTTTGTGGAGCATGCATTGATACGTGGCGGATCATACACTGATCACATGACTGATCATGCACTGATCACGTGCCTGATCATGCACTGATCCCGTGGCTGATCATGCACTGATCACGTTGCATATCATGCTCTGATCAGGTTGCTATCATGTACTGATCACGTGGCTGATCATACAGTGATCACGTGACTGACCATGCACTGATTACGTGGCTATCATGCACTGATCACGTGGCTGATCATGCACTGTTAACCTGGCTATAATACACTGATCTCGTGACTGATCATGCATTCTTCACGTGCCTGATCATGCACTGATCACGTGGCTGATCTTGCACTGATCACGTGGCTGATAATGCACTGATCACTTGACTGATCATGCACTACTCACGTGACTGATCATGGACTGATCACGTGACTGATCATGCACTGATCATGAGCCTGATCATGCACTGATTTGGTGGCTATCATGCATTGATCACGTGGTTGATCATACACTGATCACGTGACTGATCATGCACTGATCACCTGGCTATCATGCACTAATCACGTAGCTGATCTGGAACAGATCACGTGACTAATCATGCATTGAACACGTCGCTATCATGCACTGATCTCGAGATTGTGCATGCACTGATCATATGGATGATCACACACTGATCACGTGACAGATCATGCACTGAACACGTGACTTATCATGCACTGATCACGTGACTGCACATGCACTGATCATGTGACTGAGCATGCACTGATCACGTAGCTGATCATGCACTGATCACGAAGTTGAGCATACACTGATCATGTGACTGAGCATGCACTGATCACGTAGCTGATCATGCACTGATCACGAAGTTGATCATACACTGATCACGTGAGTGTGCATGCACTGATCACGTGGCTGATCATGCAATTATCACGTGGCTGATCATGCACTGATCACGTGGGGGATCATGAAGTGATCACGTGGCTGATCATACACTGATCACATGAATGATCATGCACTAATCACGTTGTGGATCATGCACTGATCACGTGGCTGATCATACACTGATCACGTGGCTGATCTTGCACTTATCACGTGGCTGATCATACAGTGATTACATGAATGATCATGCACTAATCACATTGTATATTATGCACTGATCACATGACTGTGCATGTATTGATCACGTGGCTGATCATGCAATGAACACGTGGCTGATCATACACTGATCACATTACTGATCATGCACTGTTCACGTGCCTGATCATTCACTGATCACGTGGCTGATCATGCACTGATCATGAAGTTGATCATACCCTGATCACATAACTGTGCATGCACTGATCACGTGGCTGATCATGCACTGATCACGTGGCTGATCATACTCTGAACATGAAGCTGAAAATACACTGATCACGTGACTGCATGCACTGATCACATGGCTATCATGCACTGATCACGTGTTTATCATGCACTGATCACGTGACTGCGCATTAACTGAACACATACCTGTTCATGCACTGTTTACGTGGCTATCATGCACTGATCACGTGGCTCATCATGCATTAATCACGTGACTGAGCATGCACTGATCTCCTTGCGTATCATGCACTGATCACATGACGGTGCATGAACTGATCACGTGAATATTATACACTGATCAAGTGACAGATCATGTACTAATCACGTGGCTGATCATGCACTGTTAAGCTGGCTATAATACACTGATCTCGTGACTGATCAATCATTCTTCATGTGCCAGATCATGCACTGATCACGTGGCTGATAATGCACTGATCACTTGACTGATCATGGACTGATCACGTGACTGATCATGCACTGATCATGAGCCTGATCATGCACTGATCACTGGCCTGTTCATGCACTGATCACATGGCTGATCCTGCACTGATCACGAGGCTGAAAATACACTGATCACGTGACTGTGCATGCAATGATCACTTGGCTGATCATGTACTGATCACGTGGCTGATCATGCACTGATCACGTGACTGATTATGCACTGATCACATAGCTATCATGCACTGATCACATGACTTCGCATGCCATGATCACGTGACTGATCATGCACTGATCACGTGGCTATCATGCATTGATCACGTGGTTGATCATACACTGATCACGTGACTGATCATGCACTGATCACCTGGCTATCATGCACTAATCACGTAGCTGATCTGGAACAGATCACGTGACTAATCATGTAGTGATCACGTCGCTATCATGCACTGATCTCGAGACTGCGCATGCACTGATCATATGGATGATCACACACAGATCACGTGACAGATCATGCACTGAACACGTGACTTATCATGCACTGATCACGTGACTGCACATGCACTGATCATGTGACTGAGTATGCACTGATCACGTAGCTGATCATGCACTGATCACGAAGTTGATCATACACTGAACATGAAGCTGAAAATACACTGATCACGTGACTGCATGCACTGATCACATGGCTATCATGCACTGATCACGTGTTTATCATGCACTGATCACGTGACTGCGCATTAACTGAACACATACCTGTTCATGCACTGTTTACGTGGCTATCATGCACTGATCACGTGGCTCATCATGCATTAATCACGTGACTGAGCATGCACTGATCTCCTTGCGTATCATGCACTGATCACATGACGGTGCGTGAACTGATCACGTGAATATTATACACTGATCAAGTGACAGATCATGTACTAATCACGTGACTGATCATGCACTGATCACGTGGCTATCATGCACTGATCACGTGGCTGATCATGCACTGTTAAGCTGGCTATAATACACTGATCTCGTGACTGATCAATCATTCTTCATGTGCCTGATCATGCACTGATCACGTGGCTGATCTTGCACTGATCACGTGACTGCACATGCACTGATCATGTGACTGAGCATGCACTGATCACGTAGCTGATCATGCACTGATCACGAAGTTGATCATACACTGATCATGTGACTGAGCATGCACTGATCATGCACTGATCACGAAGTTGATCATACACTGATCACGTGAGTGTGCATGCACTGATCACGTGGCGGATCATGCAATGATCACATGGCTGATCATGCACTGATCACGTGGGTGATCATGAACTGATCACGTGGCTTATCATACACTGATCACCTAAATAATCATGCACTGATCACGTGGCAATCTTGCTCTGATCACGTGGTTGATCAGGCACTGATCACTTAGCTATCATGCACTGATCACATGACTGCGCAAGAACTGATCACTTAGATATCATACACAGGACACGTGACAGATCATGCACTGATCACGTGACTGATCATGCACTGATCACCTGGCTATCATGCACCAATCACGTAGCTGATCTGGAACAGATCACGTGACTAATCATGCAGTGATCACGTCGCTATCATGCACTGATCTCGAGATTGCGCATGCACTGATCATATGGATGATCACACACTGATCACGTGACAGATCATGCACTGAACAAGTGACTTTTCATGCACTGATCACGTGACTGCACATGCACTGATCATGTGACTGAGCATGCACTGATCACGTAGCTGATCATGCACTGATCACGAAGTTGATCATACACTGATATGTGACTGAGCATGCACTGATCACATAGCTGATCATGCACTGATCCCGAAGTTGATCATACACTGATCACGTGAGTGTGCATGCACTGATCACGTGGGGGATCATGCAATGATCACTTGGCTGTTCATGCACTGATCACGTAGCTCTCATGCACTGATCACATGTCAATCATGCCCGGATCCCGTGGCTGATCATGCACTGATCGCGTGACTGATCATGCACTAGTCACCTGGCTATCATGCCTAATCCCGTGGCTGATCATACACTGACCACGTGACTGATCATGCACTGATCACGTGGCTGATCATGCACTGGTCTCGAAGCTGATCATACACTGATCACGTGAGTGTGCATGCAATGATCACATGGCTGATCATGCACTGATCACGTGGCTGAACATGCTCTGATCCCGTGGGTGATCATGCACTAATCACGTTGTGGATGATGCACTGGTCACGTGGCTGATCATACACTGATCACATGACTGATCATGCACTAATCACGTTGTGGATCATGCACTGATCACGTGGCTGATAATACACTGATTACGTGGCTGATCATACACTGATCACGTGGCTGATCATGCACTGATCACGTGGCTGATCATACTCTGATTACGTGGATGATCATACACTGATTACGTGGCTGATCATACACTGATCACGTGGCTGATCATGCACTGATCACGTGGCTGATCATACTCTGATCACGTGGATGATCATACACTGATCACGTGACTGCATATGCACTGATCACGTGACTGATCAGGCACTGATCACGTGGCTATCATGCACTGATTACGTGGCTTATCATACATTAATCACGTAACTAAATATGCACTGATCACGAAGCCTATCATACACTGATAATGTGACTGTGCATGCACTAATCACGTGGATGATCATGCACTGATCACGTGGCTGAGCATACAGTGATCACGTGACTGTGCATGAACTGATCACTTGACTGATCATGCACTGATCACGTGACTGCACATGCACTGATCACGTGGCTAATCATACTGTGATCAAGTGGCTGATAATGCACTGATTACGTGGCTGATCATGCACAGATCACGTAGCTATCATGTGCCGATCACATGGCGATCATGCCCTGATCCCGTGGCTGATCATGCACTGATCGCGTGACTGATCATGCACTAGTCACTTGGCTATCATGCACTGATCAGGTGGCTGATATGCACTGATCACGTGGCTGATATGCACTGATCACATGGCTGGTCATGCACTGATCATGAAGCTGATAATGCACTGATCACGAAGCTGATCATGCAATGATCACGTGGCTGATCATACACTGATCACGTGGCTGATCATGCAATGATCACGTGGCTGATCATGCACTGATCACGTGGGGGATCATGAAGTGATCATGTGGCTGCTCATACACTTATCACGTGGCTGATCATGCACTAATCACGTTCTGGATGATGCACTGATCACGTGGCTGAGCATACACTGATCACGTGGCTGATCTTGCACTTATCACGGGGCTGATCATACAGAGATTACATGACTGATCATGCACTAATCACGTTGTGGATCATGCACTGATCACGTGACTGATCATGCACTAGTCACGTGGCTATCATGCACTGATCACATGGCTGAACATACACTGATCACGTGACTGATCATGCACTGATCACGTGCCTGATCATGCACTGATTGCGTAACTTAGCATGCAGTTATCTCGTGTCTGAATTGTGCTTATCATGTGACTAATCAAGAACTGATCACGTGGCTGTAATGCACTGATCACGTGACTGTGCACACACTGAAAATATGGATGATCATACACTGATCACTTCACTGATCTCGCACTGAGCACGTGACTGATCATGCACTGATCACGTGGCTCATCATACACTGATCACGTGGGTGATCATGAACTGATCACGTGGCTGATCATACACTGCTCACGTGGCTGATCATGCACTAATCACATTGTGGATCATGCACTGATCACGTGGCTGATCATACACTGATCACGTGGCTGATCATGAACTGATCACGTGGCTGATCATACACTGATCACATGAATGATCATGCACTAATCACGTTGTAGATTATGCACTGATCACATGACTGTGCATGTATTGATCACGTGGCTGATCATACACTGATCACATTACTGATCATGCACTGTTCACGTGCCTGATCATTCACTGATCACGTGGCTGATCATGCACTGATCATGAAGTTGATCACACCCTGATCACATAACTGTGCATGCACTGATCACGTGGCTGATCATACTCTGAACATGAAGCTGAAAATACACTGATCACGTGACTGCATGCACTGATCACATGGCTATCATGCACTGATCACGTGTTTATCATGCACTGATCACGTGACTGCGCATTAACTGAACACATACCTGTTCATGCACTGTTTACGTGGCTATCATGCACTGATCACGTGGCTCATCATGCATTAATCACGTGACTGAGCATGCACTGATCTCCTTGCGTATCATGCACTGATCACATGACGGTGCATGAACTGATCACGTGAATATTATACACTGATCAAGTGACAGATCATGTACTAATCACGTGACTGATCATGCACTGATCACGTGGCTATCATGCACTGATCACGTGGCTGATCATGCACTGTTAAGCTGGCTATAAACACTGATCTCGTGACTGATCAATCATTCTTCATGTGCCTGATCATGCACTGATCACGTGGCTGATCTTGCACTGATCACGTGGCTGATAATGCACTGATCACTTGACTGATCATGGACTGATCACGTGACTGATCATGCACTGATCATGAGCCTGATCATGCACTGATCACTGGCCTGTTCATGCACTGATCACATGGCTGATCCTGCACTGATCACGAAGCTGAAAATACACTGATCACGTGACTGTGCATGCAATGATCACTTGGCTGATCATGTACTGATCACGTGGCTGATCATGCACTGATCACGTGACTGATTATGCACTGATCACATAGCTATCATGCACTGATCACATGACTTCGCATGCCATGATCACGTGACTGATCATGCACTGATCACGTGGCTATCATGCATTGATCACGTGGTTGATCATACACTGATCACGTGACTGATCATGCACTGATCACCTGGCTATCATGCACTAATCACGTAGCTGATCTGGAACAGATCACGTGACTAATCATGCAGTGATCACGTCGCTATCATGCACTGATCTCGAGACTGCGCATGCACTGATCATATGGATGATCACACACTGATCACGTGACAGATCATGCACTGAACACGTGACTTATCATGCACTGATCACGTGACTGCACATGCACTGATCATGTGACTGAGTATGCACTGATCACGTAGCTGATCATGCACTGATCACGAAGTTGATCATACACTGAACATGAAGCTGAAAATACACTGATCACGTGACTGCATGCACTGATCACATGCCTATCATGCACTGATCACGTGTTTATCATGCACTGATCACGTGACTGCGCATTAACTGAACACATACCTGTTCATGCACTGTTTACGTGGCTATCATGCACTGATCACGTGGCTCATCATGCATTAAACACGTGACTGAGCATGCACTGATCTCGTTGCGTATCATGCACTGATCACATGACGGTGTGTGAACTGATCACGTGAATATTATACACTGATCAAGTGACAGATCATGTACTAATCACGTGACTGATCATGCACTGATCCCGTGGCTGATCATGCATGATCACGTTGCAGATCATGCACTCATCACGGGGCTGATCATACAATGATCACGTGGCTGATCATGCACTGATCACATGTATGTTCGTACACTGATCACGTGGCTGATCATGCACAAATCCCATTGCATATCATGCTCTGATCAGGTTGCTATCATGTACTGATCACGTGGCTGATCATACAGTGATCACCTGACTGACCATGCACTGATTACGTGGCTATCATGCACTGATCACGTGGCTCATCATGCACTGTTAACCTGGCTATAATACACTGATCTGGTGACTGATCATGCATTCTTCACGTGCCTGATCATGCACTGATCACGTGGCTGATCTTGCACTGATCACGTGGCTGATAATGCACTGATCACTTGACTGATCATGCACTGATCACGTGTCTGATCATTCACTACTCACGTGACTGATCATGGACTGATCACGTGACTGATCATGCACTGATCATGAGCCTGATCATGCACTGATCACGGGCCTGTTCATGCACTGATCACGTGGCTGATCCTGCACTGATCACGAGGCTGATCATACACTGATCACGTGACTGTGCATGCAATGATCACTTGGCTGATCATGTACTGATCACGTGGCTGATCATGCACTGATCACGTGACTGATTATGCACTGATCACATAGCTATCATGCAGTGATCACATGACTTCGCATGCCATGATCACGTGACTGATCATGCACTGATCACGTGGCTATCATGCACTGATAATGTGGCTTATCATACATTGATCACCTAAATAATCATGCACTGATCACGTGGCGATCTTGCTCTGATCACGTGGTTGATCAGGCACTGATCACTTAGCTATCATGCACTGATCACATGACTGCGCAAGAACTGATCACTTAGATATCATAGACAGGACACGTGACAGATCATGCACTGATCACGTGACTGATCATGCACTGATCTGGTGGCTATCATGCATTGATCACGTGGTTGATCATACACTGATCACGTGACTGATCATTCACTGATCACCTGGCTATCATGCACTAATCACGTAGCTGATCTGGAACAGATCACGTGACTAATCATGCAGTGATCACGTCGCTATCATGCACTGATCTCGAGATTGCGCAGGCACTGATCATTTGGATGATCACACACTGATCACGTGACAGATCATGCACTGAACACGTGACTTATCATGCACTGATCACGTGACTGCACATGCACTGATCATGTGACTGAGCATGCACTGATCACGTAGCTGATCATACACTGATCACGAAGTTGATCATACACTGATCATGTGACTGAGCATGCACTGATCACGTAGCTGATGATGCACTGATCACGAAGTTGATCATACACTGATCACGTGAGTGTGCATGCACTGATGACGTGGCGGATCATGCAATGATCACGTGGCTGATCATGCACTGATCACGTAGCTCTCATGCACTGATCACATGTCAATCATGCCCGGATCCCGTGGCTGATCATGCACTGATCGCGTGACTGATCATGCACTAGTCACCTGGCTATCATGCCTAATCCCGTGGCTGATCATACACTGACCACGTGACTGATCATGCACTGATCACGTGGCTCAACATGCTCTGATCCCGTGGGTGATCATGCACTTATCACGTGGCTTATCATACACTGATCACGTGGCTGGTCATGCACTAATCACGTTGTGGATGATGCACTGGTCACGTGGCTGATCATACACTGATCACATGACTGCACATGCACTGATCATGTGACTGAGCATGCACTGATCACGTAGCTGATCATGCACTGATCACGAAGTTGATCATACACTGATCATGTGACTGAGCATGCACTGATCACGTAGCTGATAATGCACTGATCACGAAGTTGATCATACAATGATCACGTGAGTGTGCATGCACTGATCACGTGGCGGATCATGCAATGATCACATGGCTGATCATGCACTGATCACGTGGGTGATCATGAACTGATCACGTGGCTTATCATACACTGATCACCTAAATAATCATGCACTGATCACGTGGCAATCTTGCTCTGATCACGTGGTTGATCAGGCACTGATCACTTAGCTATCATGCACTGATCACATGACTGCGCAAGAACTGATCACTTAGATATCATACACAGGACACGTGACAGATCATGCACTGATCACGTGACTGATCATGCACTGATCACCTGGCTATCATGCACCAATCACGTAGCTGATCTGGAACAGATCACGTGACTATTCATGCAGTGATCACGTCGCTATCATGCACTGATCTCGAGATTGCGCATGCACTGATCATATGGATGATCACACACTGATCACGTGGCTGATCATGCACTGATCACGAAGCTGATATTACCCTGATCACAGGACTGTGCATGCACTGATCATGTGGCTGATCATGCACTGATCATGTGGCTGATGATACACTGATCACGTGGCTGATCAGTCACTGATCACGTGGCTGATCATACTCTGAACACGAAGCTGAAAATACACTGATCACGAGACTGCATGCACTGATCACTTGACTGCGCATGCACTGATCACGTGGATGATAATACGCTGATCACTTGACTGCTTATGCACTAAAAAAATGGCTGATCATGCACTGATCACATGACTGATCATGCACTGATCACTTGACTGATCATGCACTGATTAATCATGTGCTGGTCACGTGGCTATCATGCACTGATCACTTGGCTGATCATACACTGATCACGTGACTGACCATGCATAGATCACGTGACTATCATGCACTGATCACTTGATTGTGCATGCAGTAATCACGTGGATGATCACGCATTTATCACGTGGCTGATCATGCACTAATCACATGGCGGAACATGAACTGATCACGTGACTTAGCATGCAGTGATCTCGTGTCTGAATGGTGCTGATCATGTGACTAATCAAGAACTGATCACGTGGCTATAATGCACTGATCACGTGACTGCGCATGCACTGATCATGTGGATGATAATACACTGATGACGTTACTGATCAGGCACTGATCACGTGACTGATCATTCACTGATCATGTGGCTATTATGCACTGATCACGGGACTGCACATGCAGTGTTCACGTAATTGTAGACAATGATCACGTGGCTATCATGCACTGATCACGTGTCTATCATGCACTGAACACGTGGCTGATCAAACACTGAACACGTGGCTGATCATGCACTGATCACGTGGCTGATCATGGACTGATCACGTGACTGATCATGCACTGATCATGAGCCTGATCATGCACTGATCACTGGCCTGTTCATGCACTGATCACATGGCTGATCCTGCACTGATCACGAAGCTGAAAATACACTGATCACGTGACTGTGCATGCAATGATCACTTGGCTGATCATGTACTGATCACGTGGCTGATCATGCACTGATCACGTGACTGATTATGCACTGATCACATAGCTATCATGCACTGATCACATGACTTCGCATGCCATGATCACGTGACTGATCATGCACTGATCACGTGGCTATCATGCATTGATCACGTGGTTGATCATACACTGATCACGTGACTGATCATGCACTGATCACCTGGCTATCATGCACTAATCACGTAGCTGATCTGGAACAGATCACGTGACTAATCATGCAGTGATCACGTCGCTATCATGCACTGATCTCGAGACTGCGCATGCACTGATCATATGGATGATCACACACTGATCACGTGACAGATCATGCACTGAACACGTGACTTATCATGCACTGATCACGTGACTGCACATGCACTGATCATGTGACTGAGTATGCACTGATCACGTAGCTGATCATGCACTGATCACGAAGTTGATCATACACTGAACATGAAGCTGAAAATACACTGATCACGTGACTGCATGCACTGATCACATGGCTATCATGCACTGATCACGTGTTTATCATGCACTGATCACGTGACGGCGCATTAACTGAACACATACCTGTTCATGCACTGTTTACGTGGCTATCATGCACTGATCACGTGGCTCATCATGCATTAAACACGTGACTGAGCATGCACTGATCTCGTTGCGTATCATGCACTGATCACATGACGGTGCGTGAACTGATCACGTGAATATTATACACTGATCAAGTGACAGATCATGTACTTATCACGTGACTGATCATGCACTGATCCCGTGGCTGATCATGCATGATCACGTTGCAGATCATGCACTCATCACGTGGCTGATCATACAATGATCACGTGGCTGATCATGCACTGATCACATGTATGTTCGTACACTGATCACGTGGCTGATCATGCACAAATCCCATTGCATATCATGCTCTGATCAGGTTGCTATCATGTACTGATCACGTGGCTGATCATACAGTGATCACCTGACTGACCATGCACTGATTACGTGGCTATCATGCACTGATCACGTGGCTCATCATGCACTGTTAACCTGGCTATAATACACTGATCTGGTGACTGATCATGCATTCTTCACGTGCCTGATCATGCACTGATCACGTGGCTGATCTTGCACTGATCACGTGGCTGATAATGCACTGATCACTTGACTGATCATGCACTGATCACGTGTCTGATCATGCACTACTCACGTGACTGATCATGGACTGATCACGTGACTGATCATGCACTGATCATGAGCCTGATCATGCACTGATCACGGGCCTGTTCATGCACTGATCACGTGGCTGATCCTGCACTGATCACGAGGCTGATCATACACTGATCACGTGACTGTGCATGCAATGATCACTTGGCTGATCATGTACTGATCACGTGGCTGATCATGCACTGATCACGTGACTGATTATGCACTGATCACATAGCTATCATGCACTGATCACATGACTTCGCATGCCATGATCACGTGACTGATCATGCACTGATCACGTGGCTATCATGCACTGATAATGTGGCTTATCATACATTGATCACCTAAATAATCATGCACTGATCACGTGGCGATCTTGCTCTGATCACGTGGTTGATCAGGCACTGATCACTTAGCTATCATGCACTGATCACATGACTGCGCAAGAACTGATCACTTAGATATCATAGACAGGACACGTGACAGATCATGCACTGATCACGTGACTGATCATGCACTGATCTGGTGGCTATCATGCATTGATCACGTGGTTGATCATACACTGATCACGTGACTGATCATTCACTGATCACCTGGCTATCATGCACTAATCACGTAGCTGATCTGGAACAGATCACGTGACTAATCATGCAGTGATCACGTCGCTATCATGCACTGATCTCGAGATTGCGCAGGCACTGATCATTTGGATGATCACACACTGATCACGTGACAGATCATGCACTGAACACGTGACTTATCATGCACTGATCACGTGACTGCACATGCACTGATCATGTGACTGAGCATGCACTGATCACGTAGCTGATCATACACTGATCACGAAGTTGATCATACACTGATCATGTGACTGAGCATGCACTGATCACGTAGCTGATGATGCACTGATCACGAAGTTGATCATACACTGATCACGTGAGTGTGCATGCACTGATGACGTGGCGGATCATGCAATGATCACGTGGCTGATCATGCACTGATCACGTAGCTCTCATGCACTGATCACATGTCAATCATGCCCGGATCCCGTGGCTGATCATGCACTGATCGCGTGACTGATCATGCACTAGTCACCTGGCTATCATGCCTAATCCCGTGGCTGATCATACACTGACCACGTGACTGATCATGCACTGATCACGTGGCTCAACATGCTCTGATCCCGTGGGTGATCATGCACTTATCACGTGGCTTATCATACACTGATCACGTGGCTGGTCATGCACTAATCACGTTGTGGATGATGCACTGGTCACGTGGCTGATCATACACTGATCACATGACTGCACATGCACTGATCATGTGACTGAGCATGCACTGATCACGTAGCTGATCATGCACTGATCACGAAGTTGATCATACACTGATCATGTGACTGAGCATGCACTGATCACGTAGCTGATAATGCACTGATCACGAAGTTGATCATACAATGATCACGTGAGTGTGCATGCACTGATCACGTGGCGGATCATGCAATGATCACATGGCTGATCATGCACTGATCACGTGGGTGATCATGAACTGATCACGTGGCTTATCATACACTGATCACCTAAATAATCATGCACTGATCACGTGGCAATCTTGCTCTGATCACGTGGTTGATCAGGCACTGATCACTTAGCTATCATGCACTGATCACATGACTGCGCAAGAACTGATCACTTAGATATCATACACAGGACACGTGACAGATCATGCACTGATCACGTGACTGATCATGCACTGATCACCTGGCTATCATGCACCAATCACGTAGCTGATCTGGAACAGATCACGTGACTATTCATGCAGTGATCACGTCGCTATCATGCACTGATCTCGAGATTGCGCATGCACTGATCATATGGATGATCACACACTGATCACGTGGCTGATCATGCACTGATCACGAAGCTGATATTACACTGATCACAGGACTGTGCATGCACTGATCATGTGGCTGATCATGCACTGATCATGTGGCTGATGATACACTGATCACGTGGCTGATCAGTCACTGATCACGTGGCTGATCATACTCTGAACACGAAGCTGAAAATACACTGATCACGAGACTGCATGCACTGATCACTTGACTGCGCATGCACTGATCACGTGGATGATAATACGCTGATCACTTGACTGCTTATGCACTAAAAAAATGGCTGATCATGCACTGATCACATGACTGATCATGCACTGATCACTTGACTGATCATGCACTGATTAATCATGTGCTGGTCACGTGGCTATCATGCACTGATCACTTGGCTGATCATACACTGATCAGGTGACTGACCATGCATAGATCACGTGACTATCATGCACTGATCACTTGATTGTGCATGCAGTAATCACGTGGATGATCACGCATTTATCACGTGGCTGATCATGCACTAATCACGTGGCGGAACATGAACTGATCACGTGACTTAGCATGCAGTGATCTCGTGTCTGAATGGTGCTGATCATGTGACTAATCAAGAACTGATCACGTGGCTATAATGCACTGATCACGTGACTGCGCATGCACTGATCATGTGGATGATAATACACTGATGACGTTACTGATCAGGCACTGATCACGTGACTGATCATTCACTGATCATGTGGCTATTATGCACTGATCACGGGACTGCACATGCAGTGTTCACGTAATTGTAGACAATGATCACGTGGCTATCATGCACTGATCACGTGTCTATCATGCACTGAACACGTGGCTGATCAAACACTGAACACGTGGCTGATCATGCACTGATCACGTGGCTGATCATGCACTAATCACTTTGTGGAGCATGCACTGATACGTGGCGGATCATACACTGATCACATGACTGATCATGCACTGATCACGTGCCTGATCATGCACTGATCCCGTGGCTGATCATGCACTGATCACGTTGCAGATCATGCACTCATCACGTGGCTGATCATACAATGATCACGTGGCTGATCATGCACTGATCACATGTATGTTCGTACACTGATAACGTGGCTGATCATGCACAAATCCCATTGCATATCATGCTCTGATCAGGTTGCTATCATGTACTGATCACGTGGCTGATCATACAGTGATCACCTGACTGACCATGCACTGATTACGTGGCTATCATGCACTGATCACGTGGCTCATCATGCACTGTTAACCTGGCTATAATACACTGATCTGGTGACTGATCATGCATTCTTCACGTGCCTGATCATGCACTGATCACGTGGCTGATCTTGCACTGATCACGTGGCTGATAATGCACTGATCACTTGACTGATCATGCACTGATCACGTGTCTGATCATGCACTACTCACGTGACTGATCATGGACTGATCACGTGACTGATCATGCACTGATCATGAGCCTGATCATGCACTGATCACGGGCCTGTTCATGCACTGATCACGTGGCTGATCCTGCACTGATCACGAGGCTGATCATACACTGATCACGTGACTGTGCATGCAATGATCACTTGGCTGATCATGTACTGATCACGTGGCTGATCATGCACTGATCACGTGACTGATTATGCACTGATCACATAGCTATCATGCACTGGTCACATGACTTCGCATGCCATGATCACGTGACTGATCATGCACTGATCACGTGGCTATCATGCACTGATAATGTGGCTTATCATACATTGATCACCTAAATAATCATGCACTGAACACGTGGCGATCTTGCTCTGATCACGTGGTTGATCAGGCACTGATCACTTAGCTATCATGCACTGATCACATGACTGCGCAAGAACTGATCACTTAGATATCATAGACAGGACACGTGACAGATCATGCACTGATCACGTGACTGATCATGCACTGATCTGGTGGCTATCATGCATTGATCACGTGGTTGATCATACACTGATCACGTGACTGATCATGCACTGATCACCTGGCTATCATGCACTAATCACGTAGCTGATCTGGAACAGATCACGTGACTAATCATGCAGTGATCACGTCGCTATCATGCACTGATCTCGAGATTGCGCAGGCACTGATCATATGGATGATCACACACTGATCACGTGACAGATCATGCACTGAACACGTGACTTATCATGCACTGATCACGTGACTGCACATGCACTCATCATGTGACTGAGCATGCAATGATCACGTAGCTGATCATGCACTGATCACGAAGTTGATCATACACTGATCACATTACTGATCATGCACTGTTCACGTGCCTGATCATTCACTGATCACGTGGCTGATCATGCACTGATCACGAAGCTGATCCTACCCTGATCACATAACTGTACATTCACTGATCACGTGGCTGAACATGCACTGATCATGTGGCTGATCATACACTGATCACGTGGCTGAACATACTCTGATCACGTGGCTGATCAGGCACTGATCACGTGGCTGATCATACTCTGAACATGAAGCTGAAAATTCACTGATCACGTGACTGCATGCACTGATCACATGGCTATCATGCACTGATCACGTGTTTATCATGCACTGATCACGTGACTGCGCATTAACTGAACACATACCTGTTCATGCACTGTTTACGTGGCTATCATGCACTGATCACGTGGCTCATCATGCATTAATCACGTGACTGAGCATGCACTGATCTTGTTGCATATCATGCACTGATCACATGACGGTGCATGAACTGATCACGTGAATATTATACACTGATCAAGTGACAGATCATGTACTAATCACGTGACTGATCATGCACTGATCAGTGGCTATCATGCACTGATCACGTGGCTGATAATGCACTGATCACTTGACTGATCATGCACTGATCACGTGTCTGATCATGCACTACTCACGTGACTGATCATGGACTGATCACGTGCCTGATCATGCACTTGATCACGGGCCCTATCATGCACTGATCACGGGCCTGTTCATGCACTGATCACGAGGCTGATCATACACTGATCACATGACTATGCATGCAATGATCACTTGGCTGATCATGTACTGATCACGTGGCTGATCATGCACTGACAACCTGGCTATCATCCACTGATCACGTGAGTGATCATGCACTCTTCACGTGCATGATCATGCACTGATCACGTGTCTTAGCATGCACTAACCATGTTGCTGATCATGCAATGATCAAGTGGCTATCATGCACTGTTTACCTGGCTGATCATGCACTGATCACATGGCTGTAATACACTGACCACTTGACTGTGCATGCACTGATCATGTGGATGATTATACACTGATCACGTGACTGATCATGCACTGATAACGTGGTTGATCATGCACTGATCACGTGGCTGAGCATACAGTGATTACATGACTGATCATGCACTAATCACGTTGTGGATCATACACTGATCACGTGCCTGATCATGCACTGATCCCGTGCCTGATCATGCACTGATTGCGTAACTTAGCATGCAGTGATCTCGTGTCTGAATTGTGCTGATCATGTGACTAATCAAGAACTGATCACGTGGCTATAATGCACTGATCACGTGACTTGGCACGCACTGAAAATATGGATGACAATACACTGATTACATCACTGATCACGCACTGATCACGTGACTGATCATGCACTGATCACGTGGCTGATCCTTGCACTGATCACGAAGCTGATCATAGGTCTGATCACCGTGAGTGTGATGCACTGATCACGTGGCTGATCATGCACTGATCACGTGGATGATCATGAACTGATCACGTGGCTATCATACACTGCTCACGTGGCTGATCATGCACTATCACGTTGTGGATCATGCACTGATCACGTGGCTGATCATACACTGATCACGTGGTGATCATGAACTGAATCACGTGGCTTGATCAACACTGAATCACACTGGCTGATTCATGCACTAATCACCAGTTGTGGATCATG
>NW_020190838.1:0-18161 GCF_002263795.3 Bos taurus | reverse complement strand
GGGCGGGGCCCTTAGGCACCTGACACATTGACCAACAGGGAACGTCCTCAGCCAGGGCGGCCCTTTAAATGCCTGATATGCCAAGCAACAGAGAAGGACCCCAGCCAGGGTGGCCTTTTAAGTGCCTGACGCACCAGGCCACAGAGAAGGACCCCAGCCAGGGTGGCCATTTAAAAGCCTGTCATGCCAAGCAACACAATAGGACCCCAGGCAGGGGGCCCTTTAAGTGCCCGATGTGCAAAGAAACAGAAAAGGACTCCAGGCACGGTCCCCTTTAAGTGCCTGACACTCCCAACAGTGAAGGACCCCAGTCGGGGGTCCCTTTAAGTGCCTGACATGCCCAGCAACAGAGAAGGACCCCCCCAACTTCAGGTGGGGGCCATTTAAGCACCTGACACATTGAGCAATAGGGAGGGACCCAACCAGGTGGGCCCTTTAAGTGCCTGATGCACCGAGCAACAAAAAAGGACCCCAACATGGGTGGCCATTTCAGCGCCTGATGCACTGAACAAAAGAGAAGGAGCCCAGCCAGGGGCACTAATAAGTGGCTGATGTGCCAAGTAACAGAGAAGCACCCCCAGCCAGGGGGCCCTTTAAGTGACTGACACGAAAAATAAGAGATGGATGCCAGCCAGTTTGGCCATTTAAGCGCTTGATGTTGCAAGCAACAGAGAAGGACCCCAACCACGGGGCCCCGTTAAGCCCCTGACACACAGAGCAGTAGGGAAGACCCAAACGGTTGGGGGTGGGGGACGGGGCAGGCTTTAGTGCCTGATGCACCAAGCAACAGAAAGGAACCCAGGGAATGTGGCCATTTAAGCTCCAGACACACCAAGCAACAGTGAAAACTCAAGCCAGGGGCGTCATTTAAGCACCTGGTGAACTGAGCAACAGAGAAGGACCCCAGTCAGAGGCCCTTTAAGTGCCTGACACGCCACGTAATAGAGAAGGACCTCAGCCACGGTAGGCATTTAAGTGCCTGACACACGAAGCAATAAGAAGGACCCTAGCTAGGGTGGCCATTTAAGTGCCTGTCCCTCCAAGCAACAGAGAAGGACTCCAACCACGGGGACCCTTTAAACACCTGACACACTGAGCAACAGAGAAGGACCCCCAACGAGGTGGGCGGGGCCTTAGGCACCTGACACATTGACCAAGAGGGAACGTCCTCAGCCAGGGGGCCCTTTAAATGCCTGATATGCCAAGCAACAAAGAAGGACCCCAGCCAGGGTGGCCTTTTAAGTGCCTGACGCACCAGGCCACAGAGAAGGACCCCAGCCAGGGTGGCCATTTAAAAGTCTGTCATGCCAAGCAACACAATAGGACCCCAGCCAGGGGGCCCTTTAAGTGACTGACACGAAAAATAAGAGATGGATGCCAGCCAGTTTGGCCATTTAAGCGCTTGATGTTGCAAGCAACAGAGAAGGACCCCAAGCAGGGGGCCCTTAGGCCCCTGACACAGAGAGCAGTAGGGAAAGACCAAACCAGGTTGGGGGTGGCGGAAGGGGGCAGGCTTAGTGCCTGATGCACCAAGCAACAAAAAAGGACCCCAACATGGGTGGCCATTTCCAGCGCCTGATGCACTGAACAAAAAGAGGAACCCAGCCAGGGGGCCCTTTAAGTGACTGACACGAAAAATAAGAGATGGATGCCAGCCAGTTTGGCCATTTAAGCGCTTGATGTTGCAAGCAACAGAGAAGGACCCCAAGCAGGGGGGCCCCTTATGCCCCTGATACAGAGAGCAGTAGGGAAGGACCCAACCGGGTGCTGGGGGGTAGGGGGGGGACGGGGGGCAGGCTTTAGTGCCTGATGCACCAAGCAACAGATAAGGAACCCAGGGAATGTGGCCATTTAAGCTCCAGACACACCAAGCAACAGTGAAAAAACTCAAGCCAGGGGCGTCATTTAAGCACCTGGTGAACTGAGCAACAGAGAAGGACCCCAGTCAGAGGCCCTTTAAGTGCCTGACACGCCACGTAATAGAGAAGGACCTCAGCCAGGGTAGGCATTTAAGTGCCTGACACACGAAGCAATAGAGAAGGACCCTAGCTAGGGTGGCCATTTAAGTGCCTGTCCCTCCAAGCAACAGAGAAGGACTCCAACCACGGGGACCCTTTAAACACCTGACACACTGAGCAACAGAGAAGGACCCCAACGGGGTGGGCGGGGACCTTAGGCACCTGACACATTGACCAACAGGGAACGTCCTCAGCCAGGGCGGCCCTTTAAATGCCTGATATGCCAAGCAACAGAGAAGGACCCCAGCCAGGGTGGCCTTTTAAGTGCCTGACGCACCAGGCCACAGAGAAGGACCCCAGCCAGGGTGGCCATTTAAAAGCCTGTCATGCCAAGCAACACAATAGGACCCCAGGCAGGGGGCCCTTTAAGTGCCCGATGTGCAAAGAAACAGAACAGGACTCCAGGCACGGTCCCCTTTAAGTGCATGACACTCCCAACAGTGAAGGACCCCAGTCGGGGGTCCCTTTAAGTGCCTGACATGCCCAGCAACAGAGAAGGACCCCCCCAACTTCAGGTGGGGGCCATTTAAGCACCTGACACATTGAGCAATAGGGAGGGACCCAACCAGGTGGGCCCTTTAAGTGCCTGATGCACCGAGCAACAAAAAAGGACCCCAACATGGGTGGGCCATTTCAGCGCCTGATGCACTGAACAAAAGAGAAGGAGCCCAGCCAGGGGCACTAATAAGTGGCTGATGTGCCAAGTAACAGAGAAGCACCCCCAGCCAGGGGGCCCTTTAAGTGACTGACACGAAAAATAAGAGATGGATGCCAGCCAGTTTGGCCATTTAAGCGCTTGATGTTGCAAGCAACAGAGAAGGACCCCAAGCAGGGGGGCCCCTTAGGCCCCTGACACAGAGAGCAGTAGGGAAAGACCCAAACCAGGTTGGGGGTGGGCGGAAGGGGGCAGGCTTTAGTGCCTGATGCACCAAGCAACAAAAAAGGACCCCAACATGGGTGGCCATTTCAGCGCCTGATGCACTGAACAAAAGAGGAACCCAGCCAGGGGGCCCTTTAAGTGACTGACACGAAAATAAGAGATGGATGCCAGCCAGTTTGGCCATTTAAGCGCTTGATGTTGCAAGCAACAGAGAAGGACCCCAAGCAGGGGGGCCCCTTATGCCCCTGATACAGAGAGCAGTAGGGAAGGACCCAAACCGGGTGCTGGGGGGGTAGGGGGGGGACGGGGGCAGGCTTTAGTGCCTGATGCACCAAGCAACAGATAAGGAACCCAGGGAATGTGGCCATTTAAGCTCCAGACACACCAAGCAACAGTGAAAAACTCAAGCCAGGGGCGTCATTTAAGCACCTGGTGAACTGAGCAACAGAGAAGGACCCCAGTCAGAGGCCCTTTAAGTGCCTGACACGCCACGTAATAGAGAAGGACCTCAGCCACGGTAGGCATTTAAGTGCCTGACACACGAAGCAATAGAGAAGGACCCTAGCTAGGGTGGCCATATAAGTGCCTGTCCCTCCAAGCAACAGAGAAGGACTCCAACCACGGGGACCCTTTAAACACCTGACACACTGAGCAACAGTGAAGGACCCCAACGGGGTGGGCGGGGCCCTTAGGCACCTGACACATTGACCAACAGGGAACGTCCTCAGCCAGGGCGGCCCTTTAAATGCCTGATATGCCAAGCAACAGAGAAGGACCCCAGCCAGGGTGGCCTTTTAAGTGCCTGACGCACCAGGCCACAGAGAAGGACCCCAGCCAGGGTGGCCATTTAAAAGCCTGTCATGCCAAGCAACACAATAGGACCCCAGGCAGGGGGCCCTTTAAGTGCCCGATGTGCAAAGAAACAGAAAAGGACTCCAGGCACAGTCCCCTTTAAGTGCCTGACACTCCCAACAGTGAAGGACCCCAGTCGGGAGTCCCTTTAAGTGCCTGACATGCCCAGCAACAGAGAAGGACCCCCCCAACTTCAGGTGGGGGCCATTTAAGCACCTGACACATTGAGCAATAGGGAGGGACCCAACCAGGTGGGCCCTTTAAGTGCCTGATGCACCGAGCAACAAAAAAGGACCCCAACATGGGTGGCCATTTCAGCGCCTGATGCACTGAACAAAAGAGAAGGAGCCCAGCCAGGGGCACTAATAAGTGGCTGATGTGCCAAGTAACAGAGAAGCACCCCCAGCCAGGGGGCCCTTTAAGTGACTGACACGAAAAATAAGAGATGGATGCCAGCCAGTTTGGCCATTTAAGCGCTTGATGTTGCAAGCAACAGAGAAGGACCCCAAGCAGGGGGGCCCCTTAGGCCCCTGACACAGAGAGCAGTAGGGAAAGACCCAAACCAGGTTGGGGGTGGGCGGAAGGGGGCAGGCTTTAGTGCCTGATGCACCAAGCAACAGAAAAGGAACCCAGGGAATGTGGCCATTTAAGCTCCAGACACACCAAGCAACAGTGAAGAACTCAAGCCAGGGGGATCATTTAAGCACCTGGTGAACTGAGCAACAGAGAAGGACCCCAGGCAGGGGGCCCTTTAAGTGCCCGATGTGCAGAGAAACAGAAAAGGACTCCAGGCATGGTCCCCTTTAAGTGCCTGACACACCAAGTAACAGTGAAGGACCCCAATCGGGGGCCCTTTAAGTGCCTGACATGCCAAGCAACAGAGAAGGACCCCCGAACTGCAGGTGGGGGGCCATTTAAGCACCTGACACATTGAGCAATAGAGAGGGACCCAACCAGGTGGGCCCTTTAAGTGCCTGATGCACCAAGCAACAAAAAGGGACCCCAACATGGGTGGCCATTTCAGCGCCTGATGCACTGAACAAAAGAGGAACCCAGCCAGGGGGCCCTTTAAGTGACTGACACGAAAAATAAGAGATGGATGCCAGCCAGTTTGGCCATTTAAGCGCTTGATGTTGCAAGCAACAGAGAAGGACCCCAAGCAGGGGGGCCCCTTAGGCCCCTGACACAGAGAGCAGTAGGGAAAGACCCAAACCAGTTTGGGGGTGGGCGGAAGGGGGCAGGCTTTAGTGCCTGATGCACCAAGCAACAAAAAAGGACCCCAACATGGGTGGCCATTTCAGCGCCTGATGCACTGAACAAAAGAGGAACCCAGCCAGGGGGCCCTTTAAGTGACTGACACGAAAAGTAAGAGATGGATGCCAGCCAGTTTGGCCATTTAAGCGCTTGATGTTGCAAGCAACAGAGAAGGACCCCAAGCAGGGGGGCCCCTTATGCCCTTGATACAGAGAGCAGTAGGGAAGGACCCAAACCGGGTGCTGGGGGGGTAGGGGGGGGACGGGGGCAGGCTTTAGTGCCTGATGCACCAAGCAACAGATAAGGAACCCAGGGAATGTGGCCATTTAAGCTCCAGACACACCAAGCAACAGTGAAAAACTCAAGCCAGGGGCGTCATTTAAGCACCTGGTGAACTGAGCAACAGAGAAGGACCCCAGTCAGAGGCCCTTTAAGTGCCTGACACGCCACGTAATAGAGAAGGACCTCAGCCAGGGTAGGCATTTAAGTGCCTGACACACGAAGCAATAGAGAAGGACCCTAGCTAGGGTGGCCATTTAAGTGCCTGTCCCTCCAAGCAACAGAGAAGGACTCCAACCATGGGGACCCTTTAAACACCTGACACACTGAGCAACAGTGAAGGACCCCAACGGGGTGGGCGGGGCCCTTAGGCACCTGACACATTGACCAACAGGGAACGTCCTCAGCCAGGGCGGCCCTTTAAATGCCTGATATGCCAAGCAACAGAGAAGGACCCCAGCCAGGGTGGCCTTTTAAGTGCCTGACGCACCAGGCCACAGAGAAGGACCCCAGCCAGGGTGGCCATTTAAAAGACTGTCATGCCAAGCAACACAATAGGACCCCAGGCAGGGGGCCCTTTAAGTGCCCGATGTGCAAAGAAACAGAAAAGGACTCCAGGCATGGTCCCCTTTAAGTGCCTGACACTCCCAACAGTGAAGGACCCCAGTCGGGGGTCCCTTTAAGTGCCTGACATGCCAAGCAACAGAGAAGGACCCCCCCAACTTCAGGTGGGGGCCATTTAAGCACCTGACACATTGAGCAATAGGGAGGGACCCAACCAGGTGGGCCCTTTAAGTGCCTGATGCACCGAGCAACAAAAAAGGACCCCAACATGGGTGGCCATTTCAGCGCCTGATGCACTGAACAAAAGAGAAGGAGCCCAGCCAGGGGCACTAATAAGTGGCTGATGTGCCAAGTAACAGAGAAGCACCCCCAGCCAGGGGGCCCTTTAAGTGACTGACACGAAAAATAAGAGATGGATGCCAGCCAGTTTGGCCATTTAAGCGCTTGATGTTGCAAGCAACAGAGAAGGACCCCAAGCAGGGGGGCCCCTTAGGCCCCTGACACAGAGAGCAGTAGGGAAAGACCCAAACCAGGTTGGGGGTGGGCGGAAGGGGGCAGGCTTTAGTGCCTGATGCACCAAGCAACAAAAAAGGACCCCAACATGGGTGGCCATTTCAGCGCCTGATGCACTGAACAAAAGAGGAACCCAGCCAGGGGGCCCTTTAAGTGACTGACACGAAAAATAAGAGATGGATGCCAGCCAGTTTGGCCATTTAAGCGCTTGATGTTGCAAGCAACAGAGAAGGACCCCAAGCAGGGGGGCCCCTTATGCCCCTGATACAGAGAGCAGTAGGGAAGGACCCAAACCGGGTGCTGGGGGGGTAGGGGGGGGACGGGGGCAGGCTTTAGTGCCTGATGCACCAAGCAACAGATAAGGAACCCAGGGAATGTGGCCATTTAAGCTCCAGACACACCAAGCAACAGTGAAAAACTCAAGCCAGGGGCGTCATTTAAGCACCTGGTGAACTGAGCAACAGAGAAGGACCCCAGTCAGAGGCCCTTTAAGTGCCTGACACGCCACGTAATAGAGAAGGACCTCAGCCAGGGTAGGCATTTAAGTGCCTGACACACGAAGCAATAGAGAAGGACCCTAGCTAGGGTGGCCATTTAAGTGCCTGTCCCTCCAAGCAACAGAGAAGGACTCCAACCACGGGGACCCTTTAAACACCTGACACACTGAGCAACAGAGAAGGACCCCAACGGGGTGGGCGGGGACCTTAGGCACCTGACACATTGACCAACAGGGAACGTCCTCAGCCAGGGCGGCCCTTTAAATGCCTGATATGCCAAGCAACAGAGAAGGACCCCAGCCAGGGTGGCCTTTTAAGTGCCTGACGCACCAGGCCACAGAGAAGGACCCCAGCCAGGGTGGCCATTTAAAAGCCTGTCATGCCAAGCAACACAATAGGACCCCAGGCAGGGGGCCCTTTAAGTGCCCGATGTGCAAAGAAACAGAAAAGGACTCCAGGCACGGTCCCCTTTAAGTGCCTGACACTCCCAACAGTGAAGGACCCCAGTCGGGGGTCCCTTTAAGTGCCTGACATGCCCAGCAACAGAGAAGGACCCCCCCAACTTCAGGTGGGGGCCATTTAAGCACCTGACACATTGAGCAATAGGGAGGGACCCAACCAGGTGGGCCCTTTAAGTGCCTGATGCACCGAGCAACAAAAAAGGACCCCAACATGGGTGGCCATTTCAGCGCCTGATGCACTGAACAAAAGAGAAGGAGCCCAGCCAGGGGCACTAATAAGTGGCTGATGTGCCAAGTAACAGAGAAGCACCCCCAGCCAGGGGGCCCTTTAAGTGACTGACACGAAAAATAAGAGATGGATGCCAGCCAGTTTGGCCATTTAAGCGCTTGATGTTGCAAGCAACAGAGAAGGACCCCAAGCAGGGGGGCCCCTTAGGCCCCTGACACAGAGAGCAGTAGGGAAAGACCCAAACCAGGTTGGGGGTGGGCGGAAGGGGGCAGGCTTTAGTGCCTGATGCACCAAGCAACAAAAAAGGACCCCAACATGGGTGGCCATTTCAGCGCCTGATGCACTGAACAAAAGAGGAACCCAGCCAGGGGGCCCTTTAAGTGACTGACACGAAAAATAAGAGATGGATGCCAGCCAGTTTGGCCATTTAAGCGCTTGATGTTGCAAGCAACAGAGAAGGACCCCAAGCAGGGGGGCCCCTTATGCCCCTGATACAGAGAGCAGTAGGGAAGGACCCAAACCGGGTGCTGGGGGGGTAGGGGGGGGACGGGGGCAGGCTTTAGTGCCTGATGCACCAAGCAACAGATAAGGAACCCAGGGAATGTGGCCATTTAAGCTCCAGACACACCAAGCAACAGTGAAAAACTCAAGCCAGGGGCGTCATTTAAGCACCTGGTGAACTGAGCAACAGAGAAGGACCCCAGTCAGAGGCCCTTTAAGTGCCTGACACGCCACGTAATAGAGAAGGACCTCAGCCACGGTAGGCATTTAAGTGCCTGACACACGAAGCAATAGAGAAGGACCCTAGCTAGGGTGGCCATATAAGTGCCTGTCCCTCCAAGCAACAGAGAAGGACTCCAACCACGGGGACCCTTTAAACACCTGACACACTGAGCAACAGTGAAGGACCCCAACGGGGTGGGCGGGGCCCTTAGGCACCTGACACATTGACCAACAGGGAACGTCCTCAGCCAGGGCGGCCCTTTAAATGCCTGATATGCCAAGCAACAGAGAAGGACCCCAGCCAGGGTGGCCTTTTAAGTGCCTGACGCACCAGGCCACAGAGAAGGACCCCAGCCAGGGTGGCCATTTAAAAGCCTGTCATGCCAAGCAACACAATAGGACCCCAGGCAGGGGGCCCTTTAAGTGCCCGATGTGCAAAGAAACAGAAAAGGACTCCAGGCACAGTCCCCTTTAAGTGCCTGACACTCCCAACAGTGAAGGACCCCAGTCGGGAGTCCCTTTAAGTGCCTGACATGCCCAGCAACAGAGAAGGACCCCCCCAACTTCAGGTGGGGGCCATTTAAGCACCTGACACATTGAGCAATAGGGAGGGACCCAACCAGGTGGGCCCTTTAAGTGCCTGATGCACCGAGCAACAAAAAAGGACCCCAACATGGGTGGCCATTTCAGCGCCTGATGCACTGAACAAAAGAGAAGGAGCCCAGCCAGGGGCACTAATAAGTGGCTGATGTGCCAAGTAACAGAGAAGCACCCCCAGCCAGGGGGCCCTTTAAGTGACTGACACGAAAAATAAGAGATGGATGCCAGCCAGTTTGGCCATTTAAGCGCTTGATGTTGCAAGCAACAGAGAAGGACCCCAAGCAGGGGGGCCCCTTAGGCCCCTGACACAGAGAGCAGTAGGGAAAGACCCAAACCAGGTTGGGGGTGGGCGGAAGGGGGCAGGCTTTAGTGCCTGATGCACCAAGCAACAGAAAAGGAACCCAGGGAATGTGGCCATTTAAGCTCCAGACACACCAAGCAACAGTGAAGAACTCAAGCCAGGGGGATCATTTAAGCACCTGGTGAACTGAGCAACAGAGAAGGACCCCAGGCAGGGGGCCCTTTAAGTGCCCGATGTGCAGAGAAACAGAAAAGGACTCCAGGCATGGTCCCCTTTAAGTGCCTGACACACCAAGTAACAGTGAAGGACCCCAATCGGGGGCCCTTTAAGTGCCTGACATGCCAAGCAACAGAGAAGGACCCCGAACTGCAGGTGGGGGGCCATTTAAGCACCTGACACATTGAGCAATAGAGAGGGACCCAACCAGGTGGGCCCTTTAAGTGCCTGATGCACCAAGCAACAAAAAGGGACCCCAACATGGGTGGCCATTTCAGCGCCTGATGCACTGAACAAAAGAGGAACCCAGCCAGGGGGCCCTTTAAGTGACTGACACGAAAAATAAGAGATGGATGCCAGCCAGTTTGGCCATTTAAGCGCTTGATGTTGCAAGCAACAGAGAAGGACCCCAAGCAGGGGGGCCCCTTAGGCCCCTGACACAGAGAGCAGTAGGGAAAGACCCAAACCAGTTTGGGGGTGGGCGGAAGGGGGCAGGCTTTAGTGCCTGATGCACCAAGCAACAAAAAAGGACCCCAACATGGGTGGCCATTTCAGCGCCTGATGCACTGAACAAAAGAGGAACCCAGCCAGGGGGCCCTTTAAGTGACTGACACGAAAAGTAAGAGATGGATGCCAGCCAGTTTGGCCATTTAAGCGCTTGATGTTGCAAGCAACAGAGAAGGACCCCAAGCAGGGGGGCCCCTTATGCCCTTGATACAGAGAGCAGTAGGGAAGGACCCAAACCGGGTGCTGGGGGGGTAGGGGGGGGACGGGGGCAGGCTTTAGTGCCTGATGCACCAAGCAACAGATAAGGAACCCAGGGAATGTGGCCATTTAAGCTCCAGACACACCAAGCAACAGTGAAAAACTCAAGCCAGGGGCGTCATTTAAGCACCTGGTGAACTGAGCAACAGAGAAGGACCCCAGTCAGAGGCCCTTTAAGTGCCTGACACGCCACGTAATAGAGAAGGACCTCAGCCAGGGTAGGCATTTAAGTGCCTGACACACGAAGCAATAGAGAAGGACCCTAGCTAGGGTGGCCATTTAAGTGCCTGTCCCTCCAAGCAACAGAGAAGGACTCCAACCATGGGGACCCTTTAAACACCTGACACACTGAGCAACAGTGAAGGACCCCAACGGGGTGGGCGGGGCCCTTAGGCACCTGACACATTGACCAACAGGGAACGTCCTCAGCCAGGGCGGCCCTTTAAATGCCTGATATGCCAAGCAACAGAGAAGGACCCCAGCCAGGGTGGCCATTTAAAAGACTGTCATGCCAAGCAACACAATAGGACCCCAGGCAGGGGGCCCTTTAAGTGCCCGATGTGCAAAGAAACAGAAAAGGACTCCAGGCATGGTCCCCTTTAAGTGCCTGACACTCCCAACAGTGAAGGACCCCAGTCGGGGGTCCCTTTAAGTGCCTGACATGCCAAGCAACAGAGAAGGACCCCCCCAACTTCAGGTGGGGGCCATTTAAGCACCTGACACATTGAGCAATAGGGAGGGACCCAACCAGGTGGGCCCTTTAAGTGCCTGATGCACCGAGCAACAAAAAAGGACCCCAACATGGGTGGCCATTTCAGCGCCTGATGCACTGAACAAAAGAGAAGGAGCCCAGCCAGGGGCACTAATAAGTGGCTGATGTGCCAAGTAACAGAGAACCACCCCCAGCCAGGGCGCCCTTTAAGTGACTGACACGAAAAATAAGAGATGGATGCCAGCCAGTTTGGCCATTTAAGCGCTTGATGTTGCAAGCAACAGAGAAGGACCCCAAGCAGGGGGGCCCCTTAGGCCCCTGACACAGAGAGCAGTAGGGAAAGACCCAAACCAGGTTGGGGGTGGGCGGAAGGGGGCAGGCTTTAGTGCCTGATGCACCAAGCAACAAAAAAGGACCCCAACATGGGTGGCCATTTCAGCGCCTGATGCACTGAACAAAAGAGGAACCCAGCCAGGGGGCCCTTTAAGTGACTGACACGAAAAATAAGAGATGGATGCCAGCCAGTTTGGCCATTTAAGCGCTTGATGTTGCAAGCAACAGAGAAGGACCCCAAGCAGGGGGGCCCCTTATGCCCCTGATACAGAGAGCAGTAGGGAAGGACCCAAACCGGGTGCTGGGGGGGTAGGGGGGGACGGGGGCAGGCTTTAGTGCCTGATGCACCAAGCAACAGATAAGGAACCCAGGGAATGTGGCCATTTAAGCTCCAGACACACCAAGCAACAGTGAAAAACTCAAGCCAGGGGCGTCATTTAAGCACCTGGTGAACTGAGCAACAGAGAAGGACCCCAGTCAGAGGCCCTTTAAGTGCCTGACACGCCACGTAATAGAGAAGGACCTCAGCCAGGGTAGGCATTTAAGTGCCTGACACACGAAGCAATAGAGAAGGACCCTAGCTAGGGTGGCCATTTAAGTGCCTGTCCCTCCAAGCAACAGAGAAGGACTCCAACCACGGGGACCCTTTAAACACCTGACACACTGAGCAACAGAGAACGACCCCAACGGGGTGGGCGGGGCCCTTAGGCACCTGACACATTGACCAACAGGGAACGTCCTCAGCCAGGGCGGCCCTTTAAATGCCTGATATGCCAAGCAACAGAGAAGGACCCCAGCCAGGGTGGCCTTTTAAGTGCCTGACGCACCAGGCCACAGAGAAGGACCCCAGCCAGGGTGGCCATTTAAAAGCCTGTCATGCCAAGCAACACAATAGGACCCCAGGCAGGGGGCCCTTTAAGTGCCCGATGTGCAAAGAAACAGAAAAGGACTCCAGGCACGGTCCCCTTTAAGTGCCTGATACTCCCAACAGTGAAGGACCCCAGTCGGGGGTCCCTTTAAGTGCCTGACATGCCCAGCAACAGAGAAGGACCCCCCCAACTTCAGGTGAGGGCCATTTAAGCACGTGACACATTGAGCAATAGGGAGGGACCCAACCAGGTGGGCCTTTAAGTGCCTGATGCACCGAGCAACAAAAAAGGACCCCAACATGGGTGGCCATTTCAGCGCCTGATGCACTGAACAAAAGAGAAGGAGCCCAGCCAGGGGCACTAATAAGTGGCTGATGTGCCAAGTAACAGAGAAGCACCCCCAGCCAGGGGGCCCTTTAAGTGACTGACACGAAAAATAAGAGATGGATGCCAGCCAGTTTGGCCATTTAAGCGCTTGATGTTGCAAGCAACAGAGAAGGACCCCAAGCAGGGGGGCCCCTTAGGCCCCTGACACAGAGAGCAGTAGGGAAAGACCCAAACCAGGTTGGGTGGGCGGAAGGGGGCAGGCTTTAGTGCCTGATGCACCAAGCAACAAAAAAGGACCCCAACATGGGTGGCCATTTTCAGCGCCTGATGCACTGAACAAAAGAGGAACCCAGCCAGGGGCCCTTTAAGTGACTGACACGAAAAATAAGAGATGGATGCCAGCCAGTTTGGCCATTTAAGCGCTTGATGTTGCAAGCAACAGAGAAGGACCCCAAGCAGGGGGGGCCCTATGCCCCTGATACAGAGAGCAGTAGGGAAGGACCCAAACCGGGTGGTGGGGGGTAGGGGGGGACGGCGGCAGGCTTTAGTGCCTGATGCACCAAGCAACAGATAAGGAACCCAGGGAATGTGGCCATTTAAGCTCCAGACACACCAAGCAACAGTGAAAAACTCAAGCCAGGGGCGTCATTTAAGCACCTGGTGAACTGAGCAACAGTGAAGACCCCAGTCAGAGGCCCTTTAAGTGCCTGACACGCCACGTAATAGAGAAGGACCTCAGCCACGGTAGGCATTTAAGTGCCTGACACACGAAGCAATAGAGAAGGACCCTAGCTAGGGTGGCCATTTAAGTGCCTGTCCCTCCAAGCAACAGAGAAGGACTCCAACCACGGGACCCTTTAAACACCTGACACACTGAGCAACAGAGAAGGACCCCAACGGGGTGGGCGGGGCCCTTAGGCACCTGACACATTGACCAACAGGGAACGTCCTCAGCCAGGGCGGCCCTTTAAATGCCTGATATGCCAAGCAACAGAGAAGGACCCCAGCCAGGGTGGCCTTTTAAGTGCCTGACGCACCAGGCCACAGAGAAGGACCCCAGCCAGGGTGGCCATTTAAAAGTCTGTCATGCCAAGCAACACAATAGGACCCCAGGCAGGGGGCCCTTTAAGTGCCCGATGTGCAAAGAAACAGAAAAGGACTCCAGGCATGGTCCCCTTTAAGTGCCTGACACTCCCAACAGTGAAGGACCCCAGTCAGGGGTCCCTTTAAGTGGCTGACATGCCCAGCAACAGAGAAGGACCCCCCCAACTTCAGGTGGGGGCCATTTTAAGCACCTGACACATTGAGCAATAGGGAGGGACCCAACCAGGTGGGCCCTTTAAGTGCCTGATGCACCGAGCAACAAAAAAGGACCCCAAGTATGGGTGGCCATTTCAGCGCCTGATGCACTGAACAAAAGAGAAGGAGCCCAGCCAGGGGCACTAATAAGTGGCTGATGTGCCAAGTAACAGAGAACCACCCCCAGCCAGGGGGCCCTTTAAGTGGACTGACACGAAAAATAGAGATGGATGCCAGCCAGTTTGGCCATTTAAGCGCTTGATGTTGCAAAGCAAACAGAGAAGGACCCAAGCAGGGGGGCCCCTTATGCCCCTGATACAGAGAGCAGTAGGGAAGGACCCAAAACTGGGTGCTGGGGGGGTAGGGGGGGACGCGGGCAGGCTTTAGTGCCTGATGCACCAAGCAACAGATAAGGAACCCAGGGAATGTGGCCATTTAAGCTCCAGACACACCAAGCAAACAGTGAAAAACTCAAGCCAGGGGCGTCATTATAGCACCTGGTGAACTGAAGCAACAGAGAAGGACCCCAGTCAGAGGCCCTTTAAGTGCCTGACACGCCACGTAATAGAGAAGGACCTCAGCCACGGTAGGCATTTAAGTGCCTGACACACGAAGCCAATAGAGAAGGACCCTAGCTAGGGTGGCCATTTAAGTGCCTGTCCCTCCAAGCAACAGAGAAGGACTCCAACCACGGGGACCCTTAAACACCTGACACAGCTGAGCAACAGAGGAAGGACCCCAACGGGGTGGGCGGGGCCCTTAGGCACCTGACACATTGACCAACAGGGAACGTCCTCAGCCAGGGCGCCCTTTAAATGCCTGATATGCCAAGCAACAAAGAAGGACCCCAGCCAGGGTGGCCTTTTAAGTGCCTGACGCACCAGGCCACAGAGAAGGACCCCAGCCAGGGTGGCCATTTAAAAGTCTGTCATGCCAAGCAACACAATAGGACCCCAGCCAGGGGCCCTTTAAGTGACTGACACGAAAAATAAGAGATGGATGCCAGCCAGTTTGGCCATTTAAGCGCTTGATGTTGCAAGCAACAGAGAAGGACCCAAGCAGGGGGCCCCTTAGGCCCCTGACACAGAGAGCAGTAGGGAAAGACCCAAACCAGGTTGGGGTGGGCGGAAGGGGGCAGGCTTTAGTGCCTGATGCACCAAGCAACAAAAAAGGACCCCAACATGGGTGGCCATTTCAGCGCCTGATGCACTGAACAAAAGAGGAACCCAGCCAGGGGGCCCTTTAAGTGACTGACACGAAAAATAAGAGATGGATGCAGCCAGTTTGGCCATTTAAGCGCTTGATGTTGCAAGCAACAGAGAAGGACCCCAAGCAGGGGGCCCCTTATGCCCCTGATACAGAGAGCAGTAGGGAAGGACCCAAACCGGGTGCTGGGGGGTAGGGGGGGACGGGGGCAGGCTTTAGTGCCTGATGCACCAAGCAACAGATAAGGAACCCAGGAATGTGGCCATTTAAGCTCCAGACACACCAAGCAACAGTGAAAAACTCAAGCCAGGGGCGTCATTTAAGCACCTGGTGAACTGAGCAACAGAGAAGGACCCCAGTCAGAGGCCCTTTTAAGTGCCTGACACGCCACGTAATAGAGAAGGACCTCAGCCACGGTAGGCATTTAAGTGCCTGACACACGAAGCAATAGAGAAGGACCCTAGCTAGGGTGGCCATTTAAGTGCCTGTCCCCTCCAAGCAACAGAGAAGGACTCCACCACGGGGACCCTTTAAACACCTGACACACTGAGCAACAGAGAAGGACCCCAACGGGGTGGGCGGGGCCCTTAGGCACCTGACACATTGACCAACAGGGAACAGTCCTCAGCCAGGGCGGCCCTTTAAATGCCTGATCATGCAAGCAACAGAGAAGGACCCCAGCCAGGGTGGCCTTTTAAGTGCCTGACGCACCAGGCCACAGAGAAGGACCCCAGCCAGGTGGCCATTTAAAAGCCTGTCATGCCAAGCAACACAATAGGACCCCAGGCAGGGGGCCCTTTAAGTGCCCGATGTGCAAAGAAACAGAAAAGGACTCCAGGCACAGGTCCCCTTTAAGTGCCTGACACTCCCAACAGTGAAGGACCCCAGTCGGGGGTCCCTTTAAGTGCCTGACATGCCCAGCAACAGAGAAGGACCCCCCAACTTCAGGTGGGGCCATTTAAGCACCTGACACATTGAGCAATAGGGAGGGACCCAACCAGGTGGGCCCTTTAAGTGCCTGATGCACCGAGCAACAAAAAAGGACCCCAACATGGGTGGCCATTTCAGCGCCTGATGCACTGAACAAAAGAGAAGGAGCCCAGCCAGGGGCACTAATAAGTGGCTGATGTGCAAGTAACAGAGAAGCACCCCCAGCCAGGGGGCCCTTTAAGTGACTGACACGAAAAAGAGATGGATGCCAGCCAGTTTGGCCATTTAAGCGCTTGATGTTGCAAGCAACAGAGAAGGACCCAAGCAGGGGGCCCCTTAGGCCCTGACACAGAGAGCAGTAGGAAAGACCCAAACCAGGTTGGGGGTGGGCGAAGGGGGCAGGCTTTAGTGCCTGATGCACCAAGCAACAGAAAAGGAACCCAGGGAATGTGGCCATTTAAGCTCCAGACACACCAAGCAACAGTGAAGAACTCAAGCCAGGGGGATCATTTAAGCACCTGGTGAACTGAGCAACAGAGAAGGACCCCAGGCAGGGGGCCCTTTAAGTGCCCGATGTGCAGAGAAACAGAAAAGGACTCCAGCATGGTCCCCTTTAAGTGCCTGACACACCAAGTAACAGTGAAGGACCCCAATCGGGGGCCCTTTAAGTGCCTGACATGCCAAGCAACAGAGAAGGACCCCCGAACTGCAGGTGGGGGGCCATTTAAGCACCTGACACATTGAGCAATAGAGAGGGACCCAACAGGTGGGCCCTTTAAGTGCCTGATGCACCAAGCAACAAAAAAGGACCCCAACATGGGTGGCCATTTCAGCGCCTGATGCACTGAAAAAAAGGAAACCCAGCCAGGGGCCCTTTAAGTGACTGACACGAAAAATAAGATGGATGCCAGCCAGTTTGGCCATTTAAGCGCTTGATGTTGCAAGCAACAGAGAAGGACCCCAAGCAGGGGGGCCCTTATGCCCCTGATACAGAGAGCAGTAGGGAAGGACCCAAACCGGGTGCTGGGGGGGTAGGGGGGGACGGGGGCAGGCTTTAGTGCCTGATGCACCAAGCAACAGATAAGGAACCCAGGGAATGTGGCCATTTAAGCTCCAGACACACAAGCAACAGTGAAAAACTCAAGCCAGGGGCGTCATTTAAGCACCTGGTGAACTGAGCAACAGAGAAGGACCCCAGTCAGAGGCCCTTTAAGTGCCTGACACGCCACGTAATAGAGAAGGACCTCAGCCAGGGTAGGCATTTAAGTGCCTGACACACGAATAGAGAAGGACCCTAGCTAGGGTGGCCATTTAAGTGCCTGTCCCTCCAAGCAACAGAGAAGGACTCCAACCACGGGGACCCTTTAAACACCTGACACACTGAGCAACAGAGAAGGACCCCAACGGGGTGGGCGGGGCCCTTAGGCACCTGACACATTGACCAACAGGGAACGTCCTCAGCCAGGGCGGCCCTTTAAATGCCTGATATGCCAAGCAACAGAGAAGGACCCCAGCCAGGGTGGCCTTTTAAGTGCCTGACGCACCAGCCACAGAGAAGGACCCCAGCCAGGGTGGCCATTTAAAAGTCTGTCATGCCAAGCAACACAATAGGACCCCAGGCAGGGGGCCCTTTAAGTGCCCGATGTGCAAAGAAACAGAAAAGGACTCCAGGCACGGTCCCCTTTAAGTGCCTGACACTCCCAACAGTGAAGGACCCCAGTCGGGGGTCCCTTTAAGTGCCTGACATGCCAGCAACAGAGAAGGACCCCCCCAACTTCAGGGTGGGCCATTTAAGCACCTGACACATTGAGCAATAGGGAGGACCCAACCAGGTGGCCTTTAAGTGCCTGATTGCACCGAGCAACAAAAAAGGACCCCAACATGGGTGGCCATTTCAGCCGCCTGATGCACTGAACAAAAGAGAAGGAGCCCAGCCAGGGGCACTAATAAGTGGCTGATGTGCCAAGTAACAGAGAAGCACCCCAGCCAGGGGGCCCTTTAAGTGACTGACACGAAAATAAGAGATGGATGCCAGCCAGTTTGCCATTTAAGCGCTTGATGTTGCAAGCAACAGAGAAGGACCCCAAGCAGGGGGGCCCTTAGGCCCTGACACAGAGAGCAGTAGGGAAAGACCAAACCAGGTTGGTGGGCGGAAGGGGCAGGCTTTAGTGCCTGATGCACCAAGCAACAGAAAAAGGAAACCAGGGATGTGGCCATTTAAGCTCCAGACACACCAGCAACAGTGAAGAACTCAAGCCAGGGGGATCATTTAAGCCTGGTGAACTGAGCAACAGAGAAGGACCCCAGGCAGGGGCCCTTTAAGGTGCCCGATG
>NW_020190836.1:0-56364 GCF_002263795.3 Bos taurus | reverse complement strand
TGTTGGCCAGCGCACGCAGATTCCAATCTTTCCCTCGAAGTTAGCGCAAGAAAGCTGCGTGCATTGCTCTCGAGTGACTGCAGCCAAATAACCTCATCTTCTCCGGGTTGTAACACAAGAGCATCCTGAATTCCCCGTCGTAACTCGAGAATCCGCCGCAACTCGAGAAAAACCACGTGGTTCCCCCGTCATCGAAGATGAAGCCTTTCCCGCTACAGCGTCTCAGCAGAAGTCCCACGTTAAGAGTTGGAGGTCCATACGGTACTTGGCACCCTTGATGCGACCCCACAAAGTTCCGGGACATACCGGTCTCCCTCGAGAGGAACACCGAGGTTTTCCAGCACCACTTCTCCGAGCCGCTTCTACCCTCCTGATCTTCGATAGGAGGGTCGACTCCTCTGCTTTGTCTGCAATGGGTTTGCGACCATCCGGGTCGCACCTCAGGATGAGGCCGGTCTTCACGACGAATTCCAGACGTGGCTCGTGGTGGTTCACATTCCGAAAGGACCGCGATTCCCGTCCCCTCTTGATATGAAACCCGATGCCCGGACACCATTCGAACTCCACCCTGTGAATGAAGTCAACACGAAGGGGAGTGACTCACCCGAGATCTTTCGGAAAATCCCAGGTTCATATACAGCTCGACAAGTGGCGTCTCACCCCCTGAACACCTCGAGAGGCTAGGGAAGTTCCATGCCTCAACCCAAGACCAGCCTGACTTCCTGTCCCAAGTCTGCAGGGACCCTGCGTTCGGAGTCTGAAATCACAGGAACCCTGAGGTTCCTGCCTCACCTGGAGATGAGCCCTTTCCAATGCACAAACCCCAATGGAGTCCGAGAGGCCCCTCCCACCTCCAAGTTTCCCTGACTTCTCAGAAGACCGTGAGAAGCTCCCTGAAGTCACCTGCACAAGTCGAGGGAACGAGGGTTTCCTGCCGCCACCGAGAAAGACCTCGAGAGTCCTTCTTCAACGCGTCTCGAGGCCCGATTCCCCTACCATGACTCGAGAGCAATGACCCGCACCCCCTCGCCACTCGCATGGAGACCCGACTTCCCTGGTGCCCCACGATAGGCTCACTGAGCTTGGCGTCGTACCTCGTGAGAAGCCCCCACTGGGCCACCGCTCGAGAAAAACCCCGAAAGTCCCCCGTCATCCCGAGATGAGGGCCTTCGTTTCCCCCATGTCCTAGAGCGCAATCCCGATTCCACTTTCCAAACTCCACAGGAGGAATGGCTCCTTTTAGACCACTCTGTGGGCTCCAACAAATACCCGTCACTGCTCCAGAGGAGAATGGAGGACTTTGCTTCCACTCGCGAACAGGCATGACTCCCTGGGTCAGTCTGGAATGCAACCTCGAGATCTGTGTCGCCCCTGGAGAGGAACACTGGCTTCTGGACACAAGCCTAGATGAGGTCTATTGCCCTGCAGTCACTCGAGAGCAATCCCCAGCTTTCCTTCGCAACTCGAATGGAAGATTGGACTTCCCTGGGCCAACACAAGAGGCATCCTGAATTCGCCGCGGTAACTCGAGAATCCCGCCGCAACTCGAGAAAAACCACGTGGTTCCCCCGTCATTGCAAGATGAATCCCTTTCCCGCTACAGCGTCTCAGGACAAGTCCCACGTTAAGAAATGGAGGTCGAAAAGGTACTTGGCACGCTTGATGCGACCCACAAAGTTCCGGGACATACCGGTCTCCCTCGAGAGGAACACCGAGGTTTTCCGGCACCACTTCCTCTGAGCCCCTTCTACCCTCTTGATCTCGACAGGAGGGTCGACTCCTCTGCTTTGTCTGGAAGGGGTTGCCGACCTTCCGGTTGCACCTCAGGATGAGGCCGGTCTCACGACGAAATTCACAGACGTGGCCTCGTGGGTAGTTCCACATTCCGAAGGACTGTGATTTCCCGGTCCCTCTTGATATGAACCCGATGCCCGCACCTCTTCGAACTCCACCCTGTGAATGAAGTCAACACGAAGGGGCAGTGACTCGCCCATGCATCGTCCAGAAAAAACCCCAGGTTCCAAATACAGCTCGACAACTGGCCTTTCACCACGTGAACACCTCCAGAGGCAAGCGGAGTTCCATGCCTCAACCCAAGACGAGGCCTGACTCTCCTGTCCCCAGTCTGCAGGGACCCTGCCATCGGAGTCTGAAATCAGAGGAACCCTGAGGTTCCTGCCTCAACTGGAGATGAGGCCCTCTTGCAATGCACCAAACCCAGTAGAGTCCGAGAGGCCCCTCCCACCTCCAGTTTCCCTGACTTCTCAGAGCCACCATGAGCAGCCTCCTGAGGTCACCTGCACAAGTCGAAGGAACCCATGCTTCCCTGCCTCAACCGCGAGCAAGACCTCGAGAGACCTTCTTCAACACGTCTCAAGGCCAGATTCCCTCACCATGACTCAAGACCAATGACGAGCTCCCCCTCGCCACTCGCATGGAGATCCGACTTCCTGGCGCCCCCCAGAGGCTCACTGACCTCGCCATCGTACCTCGTGAGAAACCGCACACTGGGGCCGCCGCTCGAGAAAAACCCGGATACTCGCCCGTCATCGCGAGACGAGGGCCTTCGTCTCCTGCATGGCCTACAGACCAATCTCGTGACCTCTCTCCAAACGCCTCAGGAGGCTTGACTCCCTTTAGTCCACTCAGTGAGATCCAAGAGATACCCGTCGCGACTCGAGAGCAGATCGGGGTTCATTGCTTCCACTCGAGATGAATGCCTGTCTCCCCGGGTGGGTCTGGAATGCAACCCCGAGATCCCTGTCGACCCTGGAAAGGAACGCTGACTTCTGGACACAAGCCTAGATGAGGTCTATTTGCCCTGCAGTCACTCGAGAGCAATCCCCAGCTTTCCTTCGCAACTCGAATGGAAGATTGGACTTCCCTGGGCCAACACAAGAGGCATCCTGAATTCCCCGTCGTAACTCGAGAATCCCGCCGCAACTCGAGAAAAACCACGTGGTTCCCCAGTCATCGCAAGATGAAACCCTTTCCCGCTACAGCATCTCAGGAGAAGTCCCACGTTAAGAATTGGAGGTCCATACGGTACTTGGCACCCTTGATGCGACCCACAAAGTTCCCCAACATACCGGTCTCCCTGGAATGGAGCACGAGGTTTTCCGGCACCACTTCCTCTGAGCCCCTTCTACCCTCCTGCTCTGGACAGGAGGGTCGACTCCCCTGATTTGTCTGGAAGGGGTTGCTGACCTTCCGGTCGCTCCTCAGGATAAGGCCGGTCTCACGATCAAATTCCAGACGCGGCCTCGTGGGTGGTTCCACATTCCGAAGGACCCCGATTTCCAGGTCCCGTATTGTTAAGAACCCGATGCCCGGCACCTCTTCGAACTCCACCCTGTGAATGAAGTCAACATGAAGGGGCAGTGACTCCCCCGTGCATCGTCCGAAAAAACCCCTGGTTTCAAATACAACTCGACAAGTGGCCTCTCACCCCGTGAACACCTGGAGAGGCAAGCCGAAATCCATGCCTCAACGAGGACGAGGCTTGACTCTCCTGTCCCAAGTCTGCAGGGACCTTGCGTTCGGAGTCTGAAATCAGAGGAAGCCTGAGGTTCCTGCCTCAACTGGAGATGAGGCCCTCTTCCAATGCACCAACCCAGTGGAGTCCCGAGAGGCCCCTCCCACCTCCACAGTTTCCCTGACTTCTCAGAGGCACCATGAGAAGCTCCCTGAGGTCACCTGCACAAGTCGAGGGAACCGAGGGTTTCCTGCCGCCACCCGAGAAAGACCTCGAGAGACCTTCTTCACACATCTCAAGGCCAGTTTCCCTATCATGACTCAAGTGCAATGACGCGATCCCCCTCGCCACTTGCTGGAGACCGACTTCCCTGGTGCCCCACGAGAGGCTCACTGAGCTTGGCGTGGTACCTCGTGAGGAACCCCACACTGCGGCTGCCGCTCGAGAAAAACCCCGAGACTCCTCCGTCATCCCGAGATGAGGGCATTCCTTTTCCCCCATGGCCTAGAGCGCAATCCCGATTCCTCTCTCCAAACTCCACAGGAGGAGTGGCTACGTTTAGGCCACTCTGTGTGCTCCAACAAATACCCGTCACTACTACAGAGGAGAATGGAGGTCTTTGCTTACACTCGAGACTAGGCCTGACTCCCTGGGTGAGTCTAGAATGCAACCCGAGATCTGTGTCGCCCCTGGAGAGGAACATTGGCTTCTGGACACCAGCCTAGATGAGGTCTATTTGCCCTGAGTCACTCCAGAGCAATCCCCAGCTTTCCTTCGAAACTCGAATGGAACATTGGACTTCCCTGGGCCAACAAAAGAGGCATCCTGAATTCCCAGTCGTAACTCGAGAATCGCGTGACAACTCCAGAAAAACCACGTGGTTCCCCCGTCATCGTAAGATGAAGCCCTTTCCCGCCTCAGCGTCTCAGGAGAAGTCCCACGTTAAGAATTGGAGGTCCAAACGGTACTTGGCATCCTTGATGCAACCCACAAAGTTCCCCGACATACTGGTTTCCCTCGAGACGAACACCGAGGTTTTCTGGCACCACTTACTCTGAGCCCCTTCTACCTCCTGATCTCCACAGGAGGGTCGACTGCCCTGCTTTGTCTGGAAGGGGTTCCCGACCTTCCGGTCGCAACTCAGGATGAGGCCGGTCTCACGACGAAATTCCAGACGTGGCCTCGTGGGTGGTTCCACATTCCGAAGGACCCCGATTTCCGGTCCCTCTTGATAAGAACCCGATGCCCGTACACCTCTTCGAACTCCACCCTGTGAATGAAGTCAACACGAAGGGGCAGTGACTCCCCGTGCATCATCCGGAAAAACCCCAGGTTCCAAATACAACTCGACAAGTGTCCTCTCACCCGTGAACACTCCAGAGGCTAGCGGAGTTCCATGCCTCAACCCAAGACCAGGCCTGACTCTCCTGTCCCAAGTCTGCAGGGACCCTGTCGGAGTCTGAAATCACAGGAACCCTGAGGTTCCTGCCTCACCTGGAGATGAGGCCCTCTTCCAATGCACCAACCCCAGTGGAGTCCGAGAGGCCCCCCACCTCCAGTTCCCTGACTTCTCAGAGCACCATGAGAAACTCCCTAGAGTCACCTGCACAAGTCGAGGGAACCGAGGGTTTCCTGCCTCAAGGAAAATATGGAGACTTCTTCAACGCGTCTCGAGGCCCGATTCCCCTACCATGACTCGAGAGCAATGACGCGCTCCCCTCGCCACTGCATGGAGACCCGACTTCCCTGGTGCCCACCAGAGGCTCACTGACCTCGCCGTCGTACCTCGTGAGAAACCACACTGGGGCCCGCTCGAGAAAACCCACGACTCCCCGTCATCCGAGATGAGGGCCTTCGTTTCCCCATGGCCTAGAGCAATCCCGATTCCTCTTCCAAACGCCTCAGGAGGCTTGACTCCTTTAGTCCACTCAGTGAGCTCCAAGAGATACCCGTCGCGACTGAGAGTAGAGCGGTTTTGCTTCCACTCGAGTGAATGCCTGTCTCCCGGGTGCCTCTGGAATGCAATCCCGAGATCCCTGTCGCCCTGGAGAGGAACATTGGCTTCTGGAAACAAGCCTAGATGAGGTCTATTGGCCCTGCAGTCACGAGAGCAATCCCCAGCTTTCCTTCGCAACTCGAATGGACGATTGGACTTCCCTGGGCCAACACAAGAGGCATCCTGAATTCCCGCGTAACTCGAGAATCCCGCCGCAACTCGAGAAAAACCACGTGGTTCCCCCGTCATTGCAAGATGAATCCCTTTCCCGCTACAGCGTCTCAGGACAAGTCCCACGTTAAGAATTGGAGGTCGAAAAGGTACTTGGCACTTGATGCGACCCACAAAGTTCCCCACATACCGGTCTCCCTCGAGGAACACGAGGTTTTCGGCACCACTTCCTCTGAGCCCCTTCTACCCTCCTGCTCTGACAGGAGGGTCGACTCCTCTGCTTTGTCTGGAAGGGTTGCCGACTTCCGGTGCACCTCAGGATGAGGCCGGTCTCACGACGAAATTCACAGACGTGGCCTCGTGGGTGTTCCACATTCCGAAGGACTGTATTTCCGTCCCCTCTTGATATGAACCCGATGCCGCACACTCTTCGAACTCCACCCTGTGAATGAAGTCAAACGAAGGGGCAGTGACTCGCCCATGCATCGTCCAGAAAAAACCCCAGGTTCCAAATACAGCTCGACAACTGTTTCACCACGTGAACACCTCCAGAGGAAGCGGAGTTCCATGCCTCAACCAAGACGAGGCTGACTCTCCTGTCCCCAGTCTGCAGGGACCCTGCCATCGGAGTCTGAAATCAGAGGAACCCTGAGTTCCTGCCTAACTGGAGATGAGGCCTCTTGCAATGCACCAAACCAGTAGAGTCCCGAGAGGCCCCTCACCTCCAGTTTCCCTGACTTCTCAGAGCCACCATGAGCAGCCTCCTGAGGTCACCTGCACAGTCGAGGAACCCATGCTTCCCTGCTCAACCGAGCAAGACCTCGAGAGACCTTCTTCAACACGTCTCAAGGCAGATTCCTCACCATGACTCAGAGAATGACGAGCTCCCCCTCGCACTCGCATGGAGATCCGACTTCCCTGGGCCCCACCAGAGGCTCACTGACCTCGCCATCGTACCTCGTGAGAAACAGCACACTGGGGCGCGCTCGAGAAAAACCGATACTCGCCCGTCATCGCGAGACGAGGGCCTTCGTTCCTGCATGGCTACAGACCAATCTCGTGACCTCTCTCCAAACGCCTCAGGAGGCTTGACTCCTTTAGTCCACTCAGTGAGATCCAAGAGATACCCGTCGCGACTCGAGAGCAGATAGGGGTTCATTGCTTCCACTCGAGATGAATGCTGTCTCCCCGGGTGGGTCTGGAATGCAACCCGAGATCCCTGTCGACCTGGAAGGAACGCTGACTTCTGGACACAAGCCTAGATGAGGTCTATTTGCCCTGCAGTCACTCGAGAGCAATCCCCAGCTTTCCTTCGCAACTCGAATGGAAGATTGGACTTCCCTGGGCCAACACAAGAGGCATCCTGAATTCCCCGTCGTAACTCGAGAATCCCGCCGCAACTCGAGAAAAACCACGTGGTTCCCCCGTCATCGAAGATGAACCCTTTCCCGCTACAGCTCTCAGGAGAAGTCCCACGTTAAGAATTGGAGGTCAAAGGTACTTGGCACCTTGATGCGACCCACAAAGTTCCCCGACATACCGGTTCCCTCGAGACGAACACGAGGTTTTCCGGCACCACTTCCTCTGAGCCCCTTCTACCCTCCTGATCTCACAGGAGGGTCGACTCCCTGCTTTGTCTGGAAGGGGTTGCCGATTCGGTCGCACTCAGGTGAGGCCGGTCTCACGACGAAATTCCAGACGTGGCCTCGTGGGTGGTTCCACATTCCGAAGGACCTGGATTTCCCGGTCCCCTCTTGATAAGAACCCGATGCCCGAACCTCTTCGAACTCCACCCTGTGAATGAAGTCAACACGAAGGGCAGTGACTCGCCCGTGCATCGTCCGAAAACCCCAGGTTTCCAAATACAGCTCGACAAGTGCCTTCACCCCGTGAACACCTCAGAGGCAAGCGGAGTTGCCTCAACCAGACGAGGCCTGACTCTCCTGTCCCAGTCTGCAGGGACCTTGCATCGGAGTCTGAAATCAGAGGAACCCTGAGGTTCCTGCCTCAACTGGAGATGAGGCCCTCTTCAATGCACCAACCCAGTGGAGTCCCGAGAGGCCCCTCCACTCCCAGTTTCCCTGACTCTCAGAGCACCATGAGAGCCTCCTGAGGTCACCTGCACAAGTCGAGGGAACCAGGTTCCTGCCTCAACCCGAGAAAGACCTCGAGAGACCTTCTTCAACACGTCTCAAGGCCAGATTCCCTACCATGACTCAGAGCAATGACGCCTCCCCCTCGCCACTCGCATGGAGACCCGACTTCCCTGGCCCCACCAGAGGCTCACTGACCTGCCTCGTACCTCGTGAGAAACCGCACACTGGGCCGCCGCTCGAGAAAACCCGGACTCCCCGTCATCGCGAGAGAGGCCTTCGTTCCTGCATGGCCTAGACCAATCGTTCCTCTCTCCAAACGCCTCAGGAGGCTTGACTCCTTTAGTCCACTCAGTGAGTCCAAGAGATACCCGTCGCGACTCGAGAGCAGAGCGGGTTCTTGCTTCCACTCGAATGAATGCCTGTCTCCCGGGTGGTCTGGAATGCAACCCCGAGATCCCTTGTCGACCCTGGAGAGGAACATTGGCTTCTGGACACAAGCCTAGATGAGGTCTATTGCCCTGCAGTCACTCGAGAGCAATCCCCAGCTTTCCTTCGCAACTCGAATGGAAGATTGGACTTCCTGGGCCAACACAAGAGGCTCTCCTGAATTCCCCGACGTAATTCGGAATCCTGCTACAACCTCTCGAGAAAAACCAACGTGGCTCCCCCGTCATCGCAAGATGAAGCCTGGTGCCCGCTACCGTCCGAGAAGTCCACTTTAGAATTGAGTTCGAAACGGTACTTGTCAGCCTTGATGCGACGCACAAAGTGCCCCGACATCCCGGTCTCCTCGAGAGGAACACTGAAGTTTTCCGGGCAACACTTCCTCTGAGCCTCTTCCTCCCGCTCCTGATCTGGAACAGGGAGGGTCGATCTCCCTGCTTTGTCTGGAAGGGGTTCCGACCTCCGGTCGCAACCTCTTAGGATGAGGCCGGTCTCAACGACGACATTCCATGAACGTGGCCTCGGTGAGGTGGTTCCACAGTTCGAAGGACCCCGATTACCGGTCCCTCTGATAAGCCCCGATGCCCGACCTCTTCGAACTCCAGCCTGTGAATGCAGTAACACGAAGGGCAGTTTTCTCCCGTGCATCGTTCGGAAAAAACCCCAGGTTCCAAATACAGCTCGACAAGCGGCTCTCCTCCCGGGACATCTCGAGAGGCAAGCGGAGTTCCATGCCTCAAACCCAAGACGAGGCGCTTTGACTCTCCTGTCCCCAGTCTGCAGTGGACCCCGCGATTCGGAGTCTGAAATCAGAGGTACCCTGCCGGTTTCCTGCCTCAACAAAAATGGAGATGAGGCTCCGTTCCTCCGCCAATGCCACCAAGCCCAGTGGAGTTCCCGAGAGCGCCCCTCCCACCTCCAGTTTCCCTGGCTTCTCCGGAGCCACCATTGAGGAAGCCCCCTGAGTCACCTGCACAGTCGAGGGAACCAGGTTCCTGCCTCAACCCGGGAAAAGCCCTCGAGAGACCCTTCTTCAACCGCGTCTCGAGGCCTAGATTCCCGGACCATGTCGGAGCAATGACGCGCTCCCCTCGAACATCGCATGGGACCCGACTTCCCTGGCGCCCCACGAGAGGCTCACTGACCTCGCCGTCGTACCTCGTGAGAAACCGCACACTGGGCCGCCGCTCGAGAAAACCCCGAGACTCCCCGTCATCCGAGATGAGGGCCTTCGTCTCCTGCATGGCCTAGAGCCAATCTCCGACCTCTCTCCAAACGCCTCAGGAGGCTTGACTCCTTTAGTCCACCCAGTGAGCTCCAAGAGATACCCGTCGCGACTCGAGAGCAGAGGGGGTTCTTTGCTTCCACTCGAGATGAAGCCTGTCTCCCCGGGTGGTCTGGAATGCAACCCGAGATCCCTGTCGCCCTGGAGAGGAACATTGGCTTCTGGACACAGCCTAGATGAGGTTCTATTGGCCCTGCAGTCACTCGAGAGCAATCCCCAGCTTTCCTTCGCAACTCGAATGGAAGATTGGACTTCCCTGGGCCAACACAAGAGGCATCCTGAATTCCCCGTCGTAACTCGAGAATCCCGCCGCAACTCGAGAAAACCACGTGGTTCCCCCGTCATCGAAGATGAAGCCCTTTCCCGCTACAGCGTCTCAGGAGAAGTCCCACGTTAAGAATTGGAGGTCAAACGGTACTTGGCACCCTTGATGCGACCCACAAAGTTCCCGACATACCGGTCTCCCTCGAGAGGAACACCGAGGTTTTCCGCACCACTTCCTCTGAGCCCCTTCTACCCTCCTGATCTCGACAGGAGGGTCGACTCCCTGCTTTGTCTGGAAGGGGTTCCGACCTTCCGGTCGCACTCAGGATGAGGCCGGTCTCACGACGAAATTCCAGACGTGGCCTCGTGGGTGGTTCCACATTCCGAAGGACCCCGATTTCCGGTCCCCTCTTGATAGAACCGATGCCCGACACCTCTTCGAACTCCACCCTGTGAATGAAGTCAACACGAAGGGGCAGTGACTCCCCGGCATCTCCGGAAAAACCCCAGGTTCCAAATACAGCTCGACAAGTGGCTCTCACCCCTGAACACCTCAGAGGCTAGCGGAGTTCCATGCCTCAACCCAAGACCAGGCCTGACTCTCCTGTCCCAAGTCTGCAGGGACCTGCGTTCGGAGTCTGAAATCACAGGAACCCTGAGTTCCTGCCTCACTGGAGATGAGGCCCTCTTCCAATGCACAACCCAGTGGAGTCCGAGAGGCCCCTCCCACCTCCAAGTTTCCCTGACTTCTCAGAGCACCGTGAGAACTCCCTGAGGTCACCTGCACAAGTCGAGGGAACCGAGGGTTTCCTGCGCCACCCGAGAAAGACCTCGAGAGTCCTTCTTCAACGCGTCTCGAGGCCCGATTCCCCTACCATGACTCGAGAGCAATGACCCGCACCCCTCGCCACTCGCATGGAGACCCGACTTCCCTGGTGCCCCACGATAGGCTCACTGAGCTTGGCGTCGTACCTCGTGAGAAGCCCACACTGGGGCCACCGCTCGAGAAAACCCCGAAGTCCCCCGTCATCCCGAGATGAGGGCCTTCGTTTCCCCATGTCCTAGAGCGCAATCCCGATTCACTTTCCAAACTCCACAGGAGGAATGGCTCCTTTTAGACCACTCTGTGGGCTCCAACAAATACCCGTCACTGCTCAGAGGAGATGGAGGACTTTGCTTCCACTCGCGAACAGGCATGACTCCCTGGGTCGTCTGGAATGCAACCTCGAGATCTGTGTCGCCCCTGGAGAGGAACACTGGCTTCTGGACACAAGCCTAGATGAGGTCTATTTGCCCTGCAGTCACTCGAGAGCAATCCCCAGCTTTCCTTCGCAACTCGAATGGAAGATGGACTTCCCTGGGCAACACAAGAGGCATCCTGATTCCCCCGTCTAACTCGAGAATCCCGCCGCAACTCGAGAAAACCACGTGGTTCCCCCGTCATTGCAAGATGAATCCCTTTCCCGCTACAGCGTCTCAGGACAAGTCCCACGTTAAGAAATGGAGGTCGAAAAGGTACTTGGCACGCTTGATGCGACCACAAAGTTCCGGGACATACCGGTCTCCCTCGAGAGGAACACCGAGGTTTTCCGGCACCACTTCCTCTGAGCCCCTTCTACCCTCTGATCTCGACAGGAGGGTCGACTCCTCTGCTTTGTCTGGAAGGGGTTGCCGACCTTCCGGTTGCACCTCAGGATGAGGCCGGTCTCACGACGAAATTCCAGACGTGGCCTCGTGGGTAGTTCCACATTCCGAAGGACTGTGATTTCCCGGTCCCCTCTTGATATGAACCCGATGCCCGCACACCTCTTCGAACTCCACCCTGTGAATGAAGTCAACACGAAGGGCAGTGACTCGCCCATGCATCGTCCAGAAAAACCCCAGGTTCCAAATACAGCTCGACAACTGGCCTTTCACCACGTGAACACCTCCAGAGGCAAGCGGAGTCCATGCCTCAACCCAAGACGAGGCCTGACTCTCCTGTCCCAGTCTGCAGGGACCCTGCATCGGAGTCTGAAATCAGAGGAACCCTGAGGTTCCTGCCTCAACTGGAGATGAGGCCCTCTTGCAATGCACCAAACCCAGTAGAGTCCCGAGAGGCCCCTCCCACCTCCAGTTTCCCTGACTTCTCAGAGCCACCATGAGAGCCTCCTGAGGTCACCTGCACAAGTCGAAGGAACCCATGCTTCCCTGCCTCAACCCGAGCAAGACCTCGAGAGACCTTCTTCAACACGTCTCAAGGCCAGATTCCCTCACCATGACTCAAGACAATGACGAGCTCCCCCTCGCCACTCGCATGGAGATCCGACTTCCCTGGCGCCCCACCAGAGGCTCACTGACCTCGCCATCGTACCTCGTGAGAAACCGCACACTGGGGCCGCCGCTCGAGAAAAACCCGATACTCGCCGTCATCGCGAGACGAGGGCCTTCGTCTCCTGCATGGCCTACAGACCAATCTCGTGACCTCTCTCCAAACGCCTCAGGAGGCTTGACTCCCTTTAGTCCACTCAGTGAGATCCAAGAGATACCCGTCGCGACTCGAGAGCAGATCGGGGTTCATTGCTTCCACTCGAGATGAATGCCTGTCTCCCCGGGTGGGTCTGGAATGCAACCCCGAGATCCCTGTCGACCCTGGAAGGAACGTTGACTTCTGGACACAAGCCTAGATGAGGTCTATTTGCCCTGCAGTCACTCGAGAGCAATCCCCAGCTTTCCTTCGCAACTCGAATGGAAGATTGGACTTCCCTGGGCCAACACAAGAGGCATCCTGAATTCCCCGTCGTAACTCGAGAATCCCGCCGCAACTCGAGAAAAACCACGTGGTTCCCCAGTCATCGCAAGATGAAACCCTTTCCCGCTACAGCATCTCAGGAGAAGTCCCACGTTAAGAATTGGAGGTCCATACGGTACTTGGCACCCTTGATGCGACCCACAAAGTTCCCCAACATACCGGTCTCCCTGGAATGGAGCACCGAGGTTTTCCGGCACCATTCCTCTGAGCCCCTTCTACCCTCCTGCTCTGGACAGGAGGGTCGACTCCCCTGATTTGTCTGGAAGGGGTTGCTGACCTTCCGGTCGCTCCTCAGGATAGGCCGGTCTCACGATCAAATTCCAGACGCGGCCTCGTGGGTGGTTCCACATTCCGAAGGACCCCGATTTCCAGGTCCCGTATTGATAAGAACCCGATGCCCGGACACCTCTTCGAACTCCACCCTGTGAATGAAGTCAACATGAAGGGGCAGTGACTCCCCGTGCATCGTCCGAAAAAACCCCTGGTTTCAAATACAACTCGACAAGTGGCCTCTCACCCCGTGAACACCTGGAGAGGCAAGCCGAAATCCATGCCTCAACCGAGGACGAGGCTTGACTCTCCTGTCCCAAGTCTGCAGGGACCTTGCGTTCGGAGTCTGAAATCAGAGGAACCTGAGGTTCCTGCCTCAACTGGAGATGAGGCCCTCTTCCAATGCACCAACCCCAGTGGAGTCCGAGAGGCCCCTCCCACTCCACAGTTTCCCTGACTTCTCAGAGGCACCATGAGAAGCTCCCTGAGGTCACCTGCACAAGTCGAGGGAACCGAGGGTTTCCTGCGCCACCCGAGAAAGACCTCGAGAGACCTTCTTCACAACATCTCAAGGCCAGTTTCCCCTATCATGACTCAGTGCAATGACGCGATCCCCCTCGCCACTTGCTGGAGACCCGACTTCCCTGGTGCCCCACGAGAGGCTCACTGAGCTTGGCGTGTACCTCGTGAGAACCCACACTGCGGCTGCCGCTCGAGAAAACCCGACTCCTCCGTCATCCCGAGATGAGGGCATTCCTTTCCCCCATGGCCTAGAGCGCAATCCCGATTCCTCTCTCCAAACTCCACAGGAGGAGTGGCTACGTTTAGCCACTCTGTGTGCTCCAACAAATACCCGTCACTACTACAGAGGAGAATGGAGGTCTTTGCTTCCACTCGAGATGGAGGCCTGTCTCCCGGGTGCGTTCTGGAATGCAACCCCGAGATCCCTTTTCGCCCCTGGAGGAGGAACATTGGCTTCTGGACACAAGCCTAGATGAGGTCTATTGGCCCTGCAGTCACTCGAGAGCAATCCCCAGGTTCCTTCGCAACTCGAATGGAAGATTGGACTTCCCTGGGCCAACACAAGAGGCATCCTGAATTCCCCGTCGTAACTCGAGAATCCCGCTGCAACTCGAGAAAATCCACGTGGTTCCCCCGTCATCGCAAGATGAAGCCCTTTCCCGCTACAGTGTCTCAGGAGAAGTCCCACGTTAGGAATTGGAGGTCGAAACGGTACTTGGCACCCTTGATGCGACCCACAAAGTGCCCCGACATCCCGGTCTCCCTCAAGAGGAACACCGAGGTTTTCCCGCACCACTTCCTCTGAGCCCCTTCTACCCTCCTGATCTGGACAGGAGGGTCGACTCCCCTGCTTTGTCTGGAAGGGGTTCCCGACCTTCCGGTCGCACCTCAGGATGAGGCCGGTCTCACGACGACATTCCAGACGTGGCCTCGTGGGTGGTTCCACATTCCGAAGGACCCCGATTTCCCGGTCCCCTCTTGATAAGAACCCGATGCCCGGACACCTCTTCGAACTCCACCCTGTGAATGAAGTCAACACGAAGGGGCAGTGACTCGCCCGTGCATCGTCGGGAAAAGACCCCCAGGTTCCAAATACCGCTCGACAAGTGGCCTGTCTCCCCGGGAACACCTCGAGAGGCAAGCGGAGTTCCATGCCTCAACCCAAGACGAGGCCTGACTCTCCTGTCCCAAGTCTGCAGGGACCTTGCGATCGGAGTCTGAAGTCAGAGGAACCCTGAGGTTCCTGCCTCAACTGGAGATGAGGCCCTCTTCCAATGCACCAAACCCAGTGGAGTGCCGAGAGGCCCCTCCCACCTCCAGTTTCCCTGACTTCTCAGAGCCACCATGAGAAGCCCCCTGAGGTCACCTGCACAAGTCGAGGGACCCCAGGGTGTCCTGCCTCAACCCGAGAAAGACCTCGAGAGACCTTCTTCAACACGTCTCGAGGCCAGATTCCCCTACTATGACTTGAGAGTAAAGACGCGCTCCCCCTCGCCATTCGCATGGAGACCCGACTTCCTTGCCGCCCCACGAGAGGCTCACTGACCTCGCCGTCGTACCTCGCGAGAAACCGCACACTGGGGCCGCCGCTCGAGAACAACCCCGAGCCTCCCCCGTCATCGCGACTTGAGGGCCTTCGTCTCCTGTATGGCCTAGAGACCAGTCTCTCGACCTCTCTCCAAACGCCTCAGGAGGCTTGACTCCCTTTAGTCCACCCAGTGAGCTCCAAGAGATACCCGTCGCGACTCGAGAGCAGAGCGGGGTTCTTTGCTTCCACTCGAGATGGATGCCTGTCTCCCCGGGTGCGTCTGGAATGCAACCCCGAGATCCCTTTCGCCCCTGGAGAGGAACATTGGCTTCTGGACACAAGCCTAGATGAGGTCTATTGGCCCTGCAGTCACTCGAGAGCAATCCCCAGCTTTCCTTCGCAACTCGAATGGAAGATTGGACTTCCCTGGGCCAACACAAGAGGCATCCTGAATTCCCCGTCGTAACTCGAGAATCCCGCTGCAACTCGAGAAAATCCACGTGGTTCCCCCGTCATCGCAAGATGAAGCCCTTTCCCGCTACAGTGTCTCAGGAGAAGTCCCACGTTAGGTATTGGAGGTCGAAACGGTACTTGGCACCCTTGATGCGACCCACAAAGTGCCCCGACATCCCGGTCTCCCTCAAGAGGAACACCGAGGTTTTCCCGCACCACTTCCTCTGAGCCCCTTCTACCCTCCTGATCTGGACAGGAGGGTCGACTCCCCTGCTTTGTCTGGAAGGGGTTCCCGACCTTCCGGTCGCACCTCAGGATGAGGCCGGTCTCACGACGACATTCCAGACGTGGCCTCGTGGGTGGTTCCACATTCCGAAGGACCCCGATTTCCCGGTCCCCTCTTGATAAGAACCCGATGCCCGGACACCTCTTCGAACTCCACCCTGTGAATGAAGTCAACACGAAGGGGCAGTGACTCGCCCGTGCATCGTCGGGAAAAGACCCCCAGGTTCCAAATACCGCTCGACAAGTGGCCTGTCTCCCCGGGAACACCTCGAGAGGCAAGCGGAGTTCCATGCCTCAACCCAAGACGAGGCCTGACTCTCCTGTCCCAAGTCTGCAGGGACCTTGCGATCGGAGTCTGAAGTCAGAGGAACCCTGAGGTTCCTGCCTCAACTGGAGATGAGGCCCTCTTCCAATGCACCAAACCCAGTGGAGTGCCGAGAGGCCCCTCCCACCTCCAGTTTCCCTGACTTCTCAGAGCCACCATGAGAAGCCCCCTGAGGTCACCTGCACAAGTCGAGGGACCCCAGGGTGTCCTGCCTCAACCCGAGAAAGACCTCGAGAGACCTTCTTCAACACGTCTCGAGGCCAGATTCCCCTACTATGACTTGAGAGTAAAGACGCGCTCCCCCTCGCCATTCGCATGGAGACCCGACTTCCTTGCCGCCCCACGAGAGGCTCACTGACCTCGCCGTCGTACCTCGCGAGAAACCGCACACTGGGGCCGCCGCTCGAGAACAACCCCGAGCCTCCCCCGTCATCGCGAGATGAGGGCCTTCGTCTCCTGCATGGCCTAGAGACCAATCTCGCGACCTCTCTCCAAACGCCTCAGGAGGCTTGACTCCCTTTAGTCCACCCAGTGAGCTCCAAGAGATACCCGTCGCGACTCGAGAGCAGAGCGGGGTTCTTTGCTTCCACTCGAGATGGATGCCTGTCTCCCCGGGTGTGTCTGGAATGCAACCCCGAGATCCCTGTCGCCCCTGGAGAGGAACACTGGCTTCTGGACACAAGCCTAGATGAGGTCTATTGGCCCTGCAGTCACTCGAGAGCAATCCCCAGCTTTCCTTCGCAACTCGAATGGAAGATTGGACTTCCCTGGGCCAACACAAGAGGCATCCTGAATTCCCCGTCGTAATTCGAGAATCCTGCTACACCTCGAGAAAAACCACGTGGTTCCCCCGTCATCGCAAGATGTAGCCCTGTGCCGCTACAGCGTCTCAGGAGAAGTCCCACTTTAGGAATTGGAGTTCGAAACGGTACTTGTCACCCTTGATGCGACCCACAAAGTGCCCCGACATCCCGGTCTCCCTCAAGAGGAACACCGAAGTTTTCCCGCCAACCACTTCCTCTGAGCCCCTTCTACCCTCCTGATCTGGACAGGAGGGTCGACTCCCCTGCTTTGTCTGGAAGGGGTTCCCGACCTTCCGGTCGCACCTCAGGATGAGGCCGGTCTCACGACGACATTCCAGACGTGGCCTCGTGGGTGGTTCCACATTCCGAAGGACCCCGATTTCCCGGTCCCCTCTTGATAAGAACCCGATGCCCGGACACCTCTTCGAACTCCACCCTGTGAATGAAGTCAACACGAAGGGGCAGTGACTCGCCCGTGCATCGTCGGGAAAAGACCCCCAGGTTCCAAATACCGCTCGACAAGTGGCCTGTCTCCCCGGGAACACCTCGAGAGGCAAGCGGAGTTCCATGCCTCAACCCAAGACGAGGCCTGACTCTCCTGTCCCAAGTCTGCAGGGACCTTGCGATCGGAGTCTGAAGTCAGAGGAACCCTGAGGTTCCTGCCTCAACTGGAGATGAGGCCCTCTTCCAATGCACCAAACCCAGTGGAGTGCCGAGAGGCCCCTCCCACCTCCAGTTTCCCTGACTTCTCAGAGCCACCATGAGAAGCCCCCTGAGGTCACCTGCACAAGTCGAGGGACCCCAGGGTGTCCTGCCTCAACCCGAGAAAGACCTCGAGAGACCTTCTTCAACACGTCTCGAGGCCAGATTCCCCTACTATGACTTGAGAGTAAAGACGCGCTCCCCCTCGCCATTCGCATGGAGACCCGACTTCCTTGCCGCCCCACGAGAGGCTCACTGACCTCGCCGTCGTACCTCGCGAGAAACCGCACACTGGGGCCGCCGCTCGAGAACAACCCCGAGCCTCCCCCGTCATCGCGACTTGAGGGCCTTCGTCTCCTGTATGGCCTAGAGACCAGTCTCTCGACCTCTCTCCAAACGCCTCAGGAGGCTTGACTCCCTTTAGTCCACCCAGTGAGCTCCAAGAGATACCCGTCGCGACTCGAGAGCAGAGCGGGGTTCTTTGCTTCCACTCGAGATGGAGGCCTGTCTCCCCGGGTGCGTCTGGAATGCAACCCCGAGATCCCTTTCGCCCCTGGAGAGGAACATTGGCTTCTGGACACAAGCCTAGATGAGGTCTATTGGCCCTGCAGTCACTCGAGAGCAATCCCCAGCTTTCCTTCGCAACTCGAATGGAAGATTGGACTTCCCTGGGCCAACACAAGAGGCATCCTGAATTCCCCGTCGTAACTCGAGAATCCCGCTGCAACTCGAGAAAATCCACGTGGTTCCCCCGTCATCGCAAGATGAAGCCCTTTCCCGCTACAGTGTCTCAGGAGAAGTCCCACGTTAGGTATTGGAGGTCGAAACGGTACTTGGCACCCTTGATGCGACCCACAAAGTGCCCCGACATCCCGGTCTCCCTCAAGAGGAACACCGAGGTTTTCCCGCACCACTTCCTCTGAGCCCCTTCTACCCTCCTGATCTGGACAGGAGGGTCGACTCCCCTGCTTTGTCTGGAAGGGGTTCCCGACCTTCCGGTCGCACCTCAGGATGAGGCCGGTCTCACGACGACATTCCAGACGTGGCCTCGTGGGTGGTTCCACATTCCGAAGGACCCCGATTTCCCGGTCCCCTCTTGATAAGAACCCGATGCCCGGACACCTCTTCGAACTCCACCCTGTGAATGAAGTCAACACGAAGGGGCAGTGACTCGCCCGTGCATCGTCGGGAAAAGACCCCCAGGTTCCAAATACCGCTCGACAAGTGGCCTGTCTCCCCGGGAACACCTCGAGAGGCAAGCGGAGTTCCATGCCTCAACCCAAGACGAGGCCTGACTCTCCTGTCCCAAGTCTGCAGGGACCTTGCGATCGGAGTCTGAAGTCAGAGGAACCCTGAGGTTCCTGCCTCAACTGGAGATGAGGCCCTCTTCCAATGCACCAAACCCAGTGGAGTGCCGAGAGGCCCCTCCCACCTCCAGTTTCCCTGACTTCTCAGAGCCACCATGAGAAGCCCCCTGAGGTCACCTGCACAAGTCGAGGGACCCCAGGGTGTCCTGCCTCAACCCGAGAAAGACCTCGAGAGACCTTCTTCAACACGTCTCGAGGCCAGATTCCCCTACTATGACTTGAGAGTAAAGACGCGCTCCCCCTCGCCATTCGCATGGAGACCCGACTTCCTTGCCGCCCCACGAGAGGCTCACTGACCTCGCCGTCGTACCTCGCGAGAAACCGCACACTGGGGCCGCCGCTCGAGAACAACCCCGAGCCTCCCCCGTCATCGCGACTTGAGGGCCTTCGTCTCCTGTATGGCCTAGAGACCAGTCTCTCGACCTCTCTCCAAACGCCTCAGGAGGCTTGACTCCCTTTAGTCCACCCAGTGAGCTCCAAGAGATACCCGTCGCGACTCGAGAGCAGAGCGGGGTTCTTTGCTTCCACTCGAGATGGAGGCCTGTCTCCCCGGGTGCGTCTGGAATGCAACCCCGAGATCCCTTTCGCCCCTGGAGAGGAACATTGGCTTCTGGACACAAGCCTAGATGAGGTCTATTGGCCCTGCAGTCACTCGAGAGCAATCCCCAGCTTTCCTTCGCAACTCGAATGGAAGATTGGACTTCCCTGGGCCAACACAAGAGGCATCCTGAATTCCCCGTCGTAACTCGAGAATCCCGCTGCAACTCGAGAAAATCCACGTGGTTCCCCCGTCATCGCAAGATGAAGCCCTTTCCCGCTACAGTGTCTCAGGAGAAGTCCCACGTTAGGTATTGGAGGTCGAAACGGTACTTGGCACCCTTGATGCGACCCACAAAGTGCCCCGACATCCCGGTCTCCCTCAAGAGGAACACCGAGGTTTTCCCGCACCACTTCCTCTGAGCCCCTTCTACCCTCCTGATCTGGACAGGAGGGTCGACTCCCCTGCTTTGTCTGGAAGGGGTTCCCGACCTTCCGGTCGCACCTCAGGATGAGGCCGGTCTCACGACGACATTCCAGACGTGGCCTCGTGGGTGGTTCCACATTCCGAAGGACCCCGATTTCCCGGTCCCCTCTTGATAAGAACCCGATGCCCGGACACCTCTTCGAACTCCACCCTGTGAATGAAGTCAACACGAAGGGGCAGTGACTCGCCCGTGCATCGTCGGGAAAAGACCCCCAGGTTCCAAATACCGCTCGACAAGTGGCCTGTCTCCCCGGGAACACCTCGAGAGGCAAGCGGAGTTCCATGCCTCAACCCAAGACGAGGCCTGACTCTCCTGTCCCAAGTCTGCAGGGACCTTGCGATCGGAGTCTGAAGTCAGAGGAACCCTGAGGTTCCTGCCTCAACTGGAGATGAGGCCCTCTTCCAATGCACCAAACCCAGTGGAGTGCCGAGAGGCCCCTCCCACCTCCAGTTTCCCTGACTTCTCAGAGCCACCATGAGAAGCCCCCTGAGGTCACCTGCACAAGTCGAGGGACCCCAGGGTGTCCTGCCTCAACCCGAGAAAGACCTCGAGAGACCTTCTTCAACACGTCTCGAGGCCAGATTCCCCTACTATGACTTGAGAGTAAAGACGCGCTCCCCCTCGCCATTCGCATGGAGACCCGACTTCCTTGCCGCCCCACGAGAGGCTCACTGACCTCGCCGTCGTACCTCGCGAGAAACCGCACACTGGGGCCGCCGCTCGAGAACAACCCCGAGCCTCCCCCGTCATCGCGACTTGAGGGCCTTCGTCTCCTGTATGGCCTAGAGACCAGTCTCTCGACCTCTCTCCAAACGCCTCAGGAGGCTTGACTCCCTTTAGTCCACCCAGTGAGCTCCAAGAGATACCCGTCGCGACTCGAGAGCAGAGCGGGGTTCTTTGCTTCCACTCGAGATGGAGGCCTGTCTCCCCGGGTGCGTCTGGAATGCAACCCCGAGATCCCTTTCGCCCCTGGAGAGGAACATTGGCTTCTGGACACAAGCCTAGATGAGGTCTATTGGCCCTGCAGTCACTCGAGAGCAATCCCCAGCTTTCCTTCGCAACTCGAATGGAAGATTGGACTTCCCTGGGCCAACACAAGAGGCATCCTGAATTCCCCGTCGTAACTCGAGAATCCCGCTGCAACTCGAGAAAATCCACGTGGTTCCCCCGTCATCGCAAGATGAAGCCCTTTCCCGCTACAGTGTCTCAGGAGAAGTCCCACGTTAGGTATTGGAGGTCGAAACGGTACTTGGCACCCTTGATGCGACCCACAAAGTGCCCCGACATCCCGGTCTCCCTCAAGAGGAACACCGAGGTTTTCCCGCACCACTTCCTCTGAGCCCCTTCTACCCTCCTGATCTGGACAGGAGGGTCGACTCCCCTGCTTTGTCTGGAAGGGGTTCCCGACCTTCCGGTCGCACCTCAGGATGAGGCCGGTCTCACGACGACATTCCAGACGTGGCCTCGTGGGTGGTTCCACATTCCGAAGGACCCCGATTTCCCGGTCCCCTCTTGATAAGAACCCGATGCCCGGACACCTCTTCGAACTCCACCCTGTGAATGAAGTCAACACGAAGGGGCAGTGACTCGCCCGTGCATCGTCGGGAAAAGACCCCCAGGTTCCAAATACCGCTCGACAAGTGGCCTGTCTCCCCGGGAACACCTCGAGAGGCAAGCGGAGTTCCATGCCTCAACCCAAGACGAGGCCTGACTCTCCTGTCCCAAGTCTGCAGGGACCTTGCGATCGGAGTCTGAAGTCAGAGGAACCCTGAGGTTCCTGCCTCAACTGGAGATGAGGCCCTCTTCCAATGCACCAAACCCAGTGGAGTGCCGAGAGGCCCCTCCCACCTCCAGTTTCCCTGACTTCTCAGAGCCACCATGAGAAGCCCCCTGAGGTCACCTGCACAAGTCGAGGGACCCCAGGGTGTCCTGCCTCAACCCGAGAAAGACCTCGAGAGACCTTCTTCAACACGTCTCGAGGCCAGATTCCCCTACTATGACTTGAGAGTAAAGACGCGCTCCCCCTCGCCATTCGCATGGAGACCCGACTTCCTTGCCGCCCCACGAGAGGCTCACTGACCTCGCCGTCGTACCTCGCGAGAAACCGCACACTGGGGCCGCCGCTCGAGAACAACCCCGAGCCTCCCCCGTCATCGCGACTTGAGGGCCTTCGTCTCCTGTATGGCCTAGAGACCAGTCTCTCGACCTCTCTCCAAACGCCTCAGGAGGCTTGACTCCCTTTAGTCCACCCAGTGAGCTCCAAGAGATACCCGTCGCGACTCGAGAGCAGAGCGGGGTTCTTTGCTTCCACTCGAGATGGAGGCCTGTCTCCCCGGGTGCGTCTGGAATGCAACCCCGAGATCCCTTTCGCCCCTGGAGAGGAACATTGGCTTCTGGACACAAGCCTAGATGAGGTCTATTGGCCCTGCAGTCACTCGAGAGCAATCCCCAGCTTTCCTTCGCAACTCGAATGGAAGATTGGACTTCCCTGGGCCAACACAAGAGGCATCCTGAATTCCCCGTCGTAACTCGAGAATCCCGCTGCAACTCGAGAAAATCCACGTGGTTCCCCCGTCATCGCAAGATGAAGCCCTTTCCCGCTACAGTGTCTCAGGAGAAGTCCCACGTTAGGTATTGGAGGTCGAAACGGTACTTGGCACCCTTGATGCGACCCACAAAGTGCCCCGACATCCCGGTCTCCCTCAAGAGGAACACCGAGGTTTTCCCGCACCACTTCCTCTGAGCCCCTTCTACCCTCCTGATCTGGACAGGAGGGTCGACTCCCCTGCTTTGTCTGGAAGGGGTTCCCGACCTTCCGGTCGCACCTCAGGATGAGGCCGGTCTCACGACGACATTCCAGACGTGGCCTCGTGGGTGGTTCCACATTCCGAAGGACCCCGATTTCCCGGTCCCCTCTTGATAAGAACCCGATGCCCGGACACCTCTTCGAACTCCACCCTGTGAATGAAGTCAACACGAAGGGGCAGTGACTCGCCCGTGCATCGTCGGGAAAAGACCCCCAGGTTCCAAATACCGCTCGACAAGTGGCCTGTCTCCCCGGGAACACCTCGAGAGGCAAGCGGAGTTCCATGCCTCAACCCAAGACGAGGCCTGACTCTCCTGTCCCAAGTCTGCAGGGACCTTGCGATCGGAGTCTGAAGTCAGAGGAACCCTGAGGTTCCTGCCTCAACTGGAGATGAGGCCCTCTTCCAATGCACCAAACCCAGTGGAGTGCCGAGAGGCCCCTCCCACCTCCAGTTTCCCTGACTTCTCAGAGCCACCATGAGAAGCCCCCTGAGGTCACCTGCACAAGTCGAGGGACCCCAGGGTGTCCTGCCTCAACCCGAGAAAGACCTCGAGAGACCTTCTTCAACACGTCTCGAGGCCAGATTCCCCTACTATGACTTGAGAGTAAAGACGCGCTCCCCCTCGCCATTCGCATGGAGACCCGACTTCCTTGCCGCCCCACGAGAGGCTCACTGACCTCGCCGTCGTACCTCGCGAGAAACCGCACACTGGGGCCGCCGCTCGAGAACAACCCCGAGCCTCCCCCGTCATCGCGACTTGAGGGCCTTCGTCTCCTGTATGGCCTAGAGACCAGTCTCTCGACCTCTCTCCAAACGCCTCAGGAGGCTTGACTCCCTTTAGTCCACCCAGTGAGCTCCAAGAGATACCCGTCGCGACTCGAGAGCAGAGCGGGGTTCTTTGCTTCCACTCGAGATGGAGGCCTGTCTCCCCGGGTGCGTCTGGAATGCAACCCCGAGATCCCTTTCGCCCCTGGAGAGGAACATTGGCTTCTGGACACAAGCCTAGATGAGGTCTATTGGCCCTGCAGTCACTCGAGAGCAATCCCCAGCTTTCCTTCGCAACTCGAATGGAAGATTGGACTTCCCTGGGCCAACACAAGAGGCATCCTGAATTCCCCGTCGTAACTCGAGAATCCCGCTGCAACTCGAGAAAATCCACGTGGTTCCCCCGTCATCGCAAGATGAAGCCCTTTCCCGCTACAGTGTCTCAGGAGAAGTCCCACGTTAGGTATTGGAGGTCGAAACGGTACTTGGCACCCTTGATGCGACCCACAAAGTGCCCCGACATCCCGGTCTCCCTCAAGAGGAACACCGAGGTTTTCCCGCACCACTTCCTCTGAGCCCCTTCTACCCTCCTGATCTGGACAGGAGGGTCGACTCCCCTGCTTTGTCTGGAAGGGGTTCCCGACCTTCCGGTCGCACCTCAGGATGAGGCCGGTCTCACGACGACATTCCAGACGTGGCCTCGTGGGTGGTTCCACATTCCGAAGGACCCCGATTTCCCGGTCCCCTCTTGATAAGAACCCGATGCCCGGACACCTCTTCGAACTCCACCCTGTGAATGAAGTCAACACGAAGGGGCAGTGACTCGCCCGTGCATCGTCGGGAAAAGACCCCCAGGTTCCAAATACCGCTCGACAAGTGGCCTGTCTCCCCGGGAACACCTCGAGAGGCAAGCGGAGTTCCATGCCTCAACCCAAGACGAGGCCTGACTCTCCTGTCCCAAGTCTGCAGGGACCTTGCGATCGGAGTCTGAAGTCAGAGGAACCCTGAGGTTCCTGCCTCAACTGGAGATGAGGCCCTCTTCCAATGCACCAAACCCAGTGGAGTGCCGAGAGGCCCCTCCCACCTCCAGTTTCCCTGACTTCTCAGAGCCACCATGAGAAGCCCCCTGAGGTCACCTGCACAAGTCGAGGGACCCCAGGGTGTCCTGCCTCAACCCGAGAAAGACCTCGAGAGACCTTCTTCAACACGTCTCGAGGCCAGATTCCCCTACTATGACTTGAGAGTAAAGACGCGCTCCCCCTCGCCATTCGCATGGAGACCCGACTTCCTTGCCGCCCCACGAGAGGCTCACTGACCTCGCCGTCGTACCTCGCGAGAAACCGCACACTGGGGCCGCCGCTCGAGAACAACCCCGAGCCTCCCCCGTCATCGCGACTTGAGGGCCTTCGTCTCCTGTATGGCCTAGAGACCAGTCTCTCGACCTCTCTCCAAACGCCTCAGGAGGCTTGACTCCCTTTAGTCCACCCAGTGAGCTCCAAGAGATACCCGTCGCGACTCGAGAGCAGAGCGGGGTTCTTTGCTTCCACTCGAGATGGAGGCCTGTCTCCCCGGGTGCGTCTGGAATGCAACCCCGAGATCCCTTTCGCCCCTGGAGAGGAACATTGGCTTCTGGACACAAGCCTAGATGAGGTCTATTGGCCCTGCAGTCACTCGAGAGCAATCCCCAGCTTTCCTTCGCAACTCGAATGGAAGATTGGACTTCCCTGGGCCAACACAAGAGGCATCCTGAATTCCCCGTCGTAACTCGAGAATCCCGCTGCAACTCGAGAAAATCCACGTGGTTCCCCCGTCATCGCAAGATGAAGCCCTTTCCCGCTACAGTGTCTCAGGAGAAGTCCCACGTTAGGTATTGGAGGTCGAAACGGTACTTGGCACCCTTGATGCGACCCACAAAGTGCCCCGACATCCCGGTCTCCCTCAAGAGGAACACCGAGGTTTTCCCGCACCACTTCCTCTGAGCCCCTTCTACCCTCCTGATCTGGACAGGAGGGTCGACTCCCCTGCTTTGTCTGGAAGGGGTTCCCGACCTTCGGGTCGCACCTCAGGATGAGGCCGGTCTCACGACGACATTCCAGACGTGGCCTCGTGGGTGGTTCCACATTCCGAAGGACCCCGATTTCCCGGTCCCCTCTTGATAAGAACCCGATGCCCGGACACCTCTTCGAACTCCACCCTGTGAATGAAGTCAACACGAAGGGGCAGTGACTCGCCCGTGCATCGTCGGGAAAAGACCCCCAGGTTCCAAATACCGCTCGACAAGTGGCCTGTCTCCCCGGGAACACCTCGAGAGGCAAGCGGAGTTCCATGCCTCAACCCAAGACGAGGCCTGACTCTCCTGTCCCAAGTCTGCAGGGACCTTGCGATCGGAGTCTGAAGTCAGAGGAACCCTGAGGTTCCTGCCTCAACTGGAGATGAGGCCCTCTTCCAATGCACCAAACCCAGTGGAGTGCCGAGAGGCCCCTCCCACCTCCAGTTTCCCTGACTTCTCAGAGCCACCATGAGAAGCCCCCTGAGGTCACCTGCACAAGTCGAGGGACCCCAGGGTGTCCTGCCTCAACCCGAGAAAGACCTCGAGAGACCTTCTTCAACACGTCTCGAGGCCAGATTCCCCTACTATGACTTGAGAGTAAAGACGCGCTCCCCCTCGCCATTCGCATGGAGACCCGACTTCCTTGCCGCCCCACGAGAGGCTCACTGACCTCGCCGTCGTACCTCGCGAGAAACCGCACACTGGGGCCGCCGCTCGAGAACAACCCCGAGCCTCCCCCGTCATCGCGACTTGAGGGCCTTCGTCTCCTGTATGGCCTAGAGACCAGTCTCTCGACCTCTCTCCAAACGCCTCAGGAGGCTTGACTCCCTTTAGTCCACCCAGTGAGCTCCAAGAGATACCCGTCGCGACTCGAGAGCAGAGCGGGGTTCTTTGCTTCCACTCGAGATGGAGGCCTGTCTCCCCGGGTGCGTCTGGAATGCAACCCCGAGATCCCTTTCGCCCCTGGAGAGGAACATTGGCTTCTGGACACAAGCCTAGATGAGGTCTATTGGCCCTGCAGTCACTCGAGAGCAATCCCCAGCTTTCCTTCGCAACTCGAATGGAAGATTGGACTTCCCTGGGCCAACACAAGAGGCATCCTGAATTCCCCGTCGTAACTCGAGAATCCCGCTGCAACTCGAGAAAATCCACGTGGTTCCCCCGTCATCGCAAGATGAAGCCCTTTCCCGCTACAGTGTCTCAGGAGAAGTCCCACGTTAGGTATTGGAGGTCGAAACGGTACTTGGCACCCTTGATGCGACCCACAAAGTGCCCCGACATCCCGGTCTCCCTCAAGAGGAACACCGAGGTTTTCCCGCACCACTTCCTCTGAGCCCCTTCTACCCTCCTGATCTGGACAGGAGGGTCGACTCCCCTGCTTTGTCTGGAAGGGGTTCCCGACCTTCCGGTCGCACCTCAGGATGAGGCCGGTCTCACGACGACATTCCAGACGTGGCCTCGTGGGTGGTTCCACATTCCGAAGGACCCCGATTTCCCGGTCCCCTCTTGATAAGAACCCGATGCCCGGACACCTCTTCGAACTCCACCCTGTGAATGAAGTCAACACGAAGGGGCAGTGACTCGCCCGTGCATCGTCGGGAAAAGACCCCCAGGTTCCAAATACCGCTCGACAAGTGGCCTGTCTCCCCGGGAACACCTCGAGAGGCAAGCGGAGTTCCATGCCTCAACCCAAGACGAGGCCTGACTCTCCTGTCCCAAGTCTGCAGGGACCTTGCGATCGGAGTCTGAAGTCAGAGGAACCCTGAGGTTCCTGCCTCAACTGGAGATGAGGCCCTCTTCCAATGCACCAAACCCAGTGGAGTGCCGAGAGGCCCCTCCCACCTCCAGTTTCCCTGACTTCTCAGAGCCACCATGAGAAGCCCCCTGAGGTCACCTGCACAAGTCGAGGGACCCCAGGGTGTCCTGCCTCAACCCGAGAAAGACCTCGAGAGACCTTCTTCAACACGTCTCGAGGCCAGATTCCCCTACTATGACTTGAGAGTAAAGACGCGCTCCCCCTCGCCATTCGCATGGAGACCCGACTTCCTTGCCGCCCCACGAGAGGCTCACTGACCTCGCCGTCGTACCTCGCGAGAAACCGCACACTGGGGCCGCCGCTCGAGAACAACCCCGAGCCTCCCCCGTCATCGCGACTTGAGGGCCTTCGTCTCCTGTATGGCCTAGAGACCAGTCTCTCGACCTCTCTCCAAACGCCTCAGGAGGCTTGACTCCCTTTAGTCCACCCAGTGAGCTCCAAGAGATACCCGTCGCGACTCGAGAGCAGAGCGGGGTTCTTTGCTTCCACTCGAGATGGAGGCCTGTCTCCCCGGGTGCGTCTGGAATGCAACCCCGAGATCCCTTTCGCCCCTGGAGAGGAACATTGGCTTCTGGACACAAGCCTAGATGAGGTCTATTGGCCCTGCAGTCACTCGAGAGCAATCCCCAGCTTTCCTTCGCAACTCGAATGGAAGATTGGACTTCCCTGGGCCAACACAAGAGGCATCCTGAATTCCCCGTCGTAACTCGAGAATCCCGCTGCAACTCGAGAAAATCCACGTGGTTCCCCCGTCATCGCAAGATGAAGCCCTTTCCCGCTACAGTGTCTCAGGAGAAGTCCCACGTTAGGTATTGGAGGTCGAAACGGTACTTGGCACCCTTGATGCGACCCACAAAGTGCCCCGACATCCCGGTCTCCCTCAAGAGGAACACCGAGGTTTTCCCGCACCACTTCCTCTGAGCCCCTTCTACCCTCCTGATCTGGACAGGAGGGTCGACTCCCCTGCTTTGTCTGGAAGGGGTTCCCGACCTTCCGGTCGCACCTCAGGATGAGGCCGGTCTCACGACGACATTCCAGACGTGGCCTCGTGGGTGGTTCCACATTCCGAAGGACCCCGATTTCCCGGTCCCCTCTTGATAAGAACCCGATGCCCGGACACCTCTTCGAACTCCACCCTGTGAATGAAGTCAACACGAAGGGGCAGTGACTCGCCCGTGCATCGTCGGGAAAAGACCCCCAGGTTCCAAATACCGCTCGACAAGTGGCCTGTCTCCCCGGGAACACCTCGAGAGGCAAGCGGAGTTCCATGCCTCAACCCAAGACGAGGCCTGACTCTCCTGTCCCAAGTCTGCAGGGACCTTGCGATCGGAGTCTGAAGTCAGAGGAACCCTGAGGTTCCTGCCTCAACTGGAGATGAGGCCCTCTTCCAATGCACCAAACCCAGTGGAGTGCCGAGAGGCCCCTCCCACCTCCAGTTTCCCTGACTTCTCAGAGCCACCATGAGAAGCCCCCTGAGGTCACCTGCACAAGTCGAGGGACCCCAGGGTGTCCTGCCTCAACCCGAGAAAGACCTCGAGAGACCTTCTTCAACACGTCTCGAGGCCAGATTCCCCTACTATGACTTGAGAGTAAAGACGCGCTCCCCCTCGCCATTCGCATGGAGACCCGACTTCCTTGCCGCCCCACGAGAGGCTCACTGACCTCGCCGTCGTACCTCGCGAGAAACCGCACACTGGGGCCGCCGCTCGAGAACAACCCCGAGCCTCCCCCGTCATCGCGACTTGAGGGCCTTCGTCTCCTGTATGGCCTAGAGACCAGTCTCTCGACCTCTCTCCAAACGCCTCAGGAGGCTTGACTCCCTTTAGTCCACCCAGTGAGCTCCAAGAGATACCCGTCGCGACTCGAGAGCAGAGCGGGGTTCTTTGCTTCCACTCGAGATGGAGGCCTGTCTCCCCGGGTGCGTCTGGAATGCAACCCCGAGATCCCTTTCGCCCCTGGAGAGGAACATTGGCTTCTGGACACAAGCCTAGATGAGGTCTATTGGCCCTGCAGTCACTCGAGAGCAATCCCCAGCTTTCCTTCGCAACTCGAATGGAAGATTGGACTTCCCTGGGCCAACACAAGAGGCATCCTGAATTCCCCGTCGTAACTCGAGAATCCCGCTGCAACTCGAGAAAATCCACGTGGTTCCCCCGTCATCGCAAGATGAAGCCCTTTCCCGCTACAGTGTCTCAGGAGAAGTCCCACGTTAGGTATTGGAGGTCGAAACGGTACTTGGCACCCTTGATGCGACCCACAAAGTGCCCCGACATCCCGGTCTCCCTCAAGAGGAACACCGAGGTTTTCCCGCACCACTTCCTCTGAGCCCCTTCTACCCTCCTGATCTGGACAGGAGGGTCGACTCCCCTGCTTTGTCTGGAAGGGGTTCCCGACCTTCCGGTCGCACCTCAGGATGAGGCCGGTCTCACGACGACATTCCAGACGTGGCCTCGTGGGTGGTTCCACATTCCGAAGGACCCCGATTTCCCGGTCCCCTCTTGATAAGAACCCGATGCCCGGACACCTCTTCGAACTCCACCCTGTGAATGAAGTCAACACGAAGGGGCAGTGACTCGCCCGTGCATCGTCGGGAAAAGACCCCCAGGTTCCAAATACCGCTCGACAAGTGGCCTGTCTCCCCGGGAACACCTCGAGAGGCAAGCGGAGTTCCATGCCTCAACCCAAGACGAGGCCTGACTCTCCTGTCCCAAGTCTGCAGGGACCTTGCGATCGGAGTCTGAAGTCAGAGGAACCCTGAGGTTCCTGCCTCAACTGGAGATGAGGCCCTCTTCCAATGCACCAAACCCAGTGGAGTGCCGAGAGGCCCCTCCCACCTCCAGTTTCCCTGACTTCTCAGAGCCACCATGAGAAGCCCCCTGAGGTCACCTGCACAAGTCGAGGGACCCCAGGGTGTCCTGCCTCAACCCGAGAAAGACCTCGAGAGACCTTCTTCAACACGTCTCGAGGCCAGATTCCCCTACTATGACTTGAGAGTAAAGACGCGCTCCCCCTCGCCATTCGCATGGAGACCCGACTTCCTTGCCGCCCCACGAGAGGCTCACTGACCTCGCCGTCGTACCTCGCGAGAAACCGCACACTGGGGCCGCCGCTCGAGAACAACCCCGAGCCTCCCCCGTCATCGCGACTTGAGGGCCTTCGTCTCCTGTATGGCCTAGAGACCAGTCTCTCGACCTCTCTCCAAACGCCTCAGGAGGCTTGACTCCCTTTAGTCCACCCAGTGAGCTCCAAGAGATACCCGTCGCGACTCGAGAGCAGAGCGGGGTTCTTTGCTTCCACTCGAGATGGAGGCCTGTCTCCCCGGGTGCGTCTGGAATGCAACCCCGAGATCCCTTTCGCCCCTGGAGAGGAACATTGGCTTCTGGACACAAGCCTAGATGAGGTCTATTGGCCCTGCAGTCACTCGAGAGCAATCCCCAGCTTTCCTTCGCAACTCGAATGGAAGATTGGACTTCCCTGGGCCAACACAAGAGGCATCCTGAATTCCCCGTCGTAACTCGAGAATCCCGCTGCAACTCGAGAAAATCCACGTGGTTCCCCCGTCATCGCAAGATGAAGCCCTTTCCCGCTACAGTGTCTCAGGAGAAGTCCCACGTTAGGTATTGGAGGTCGAAACGGTACTTGGCACCCTTGATGCGACCCACAAAGTGCCCCGACATCCCGGTCTCCCTCAAGAGGAACACCGAGGTTTTCCCGCACCACTTCCTCTGAGCCCCTTCTACCCTCCTGATCTGGACAGGAGGGTCGACTCCCCTGCTTTGTCTGGAAGGGGTTCCCGACCTTCCGGTCGCACCTCAGGATGAGGCCGGTCTCACGACGACATTCCAGACGTGGCCTCGTGGGTGGTTCCACATTCCGAAGGACCCCGATTTCCCGGTCCCCTCTTGATAAGAACCCGATGCCCGGACACCTCTTCGAACTCCACCCTGTGAATGAAGTCAACACGAAGGGGCAGTGACTCGCCCGTGCATCGTCGGGAAAAGACCCCCAGGTTCCAAATACCGCTCGACAAGTGGCCTGTCTCCCCGGGAACACCTCGAGAGGCAAGCGGAGTTCCATGCCTCAACCCAAGACGAGGCCTGACTCTCCTGTCCCAAGTCTGCAGGGACCTTGCGATCGGAGTCTGAAGTCAGAGGAACCCTGAGGTTCCTGCCTCAACTGGAGATGAGGCCCTCTTCCAATGCACCAAACCCAGTGGAGTGCCGAGAGGCCCCTCCCACCTCCAGTTTCCCTGACTTCTCAGAGCCACCATGAGAAGCCCCCTGAGGTCACCTGCACAAGTCGAGGGACCCCAGGGTGTCCTGCCTCAACCCGAGAAAGACCTCGAGAGACCTTCTTCAACACGTCTCGAGGCCAGATTCCCCTACTATGACTTGAGAGTAAAGACGCGCTCCCCCTCGCCATTCGCATGGAGACCCGACTTCCTTGCCGCCCCACGAGAGGCTCACTGACCTCGCCGTCGTACCTCGCGAGAAACCGCACACTGGGGCCGCCGCTCGAGAACAACCCCGAGCCTCCCCCGTCATCGCGACTTGAGGGCCTTCGTCTCCTGTATGGCCTAGAGACCAGTCTCTCGACCTCTCTCCAAACGCCTCAGGAGGCTTGACTCCCTTTAGTCCACCCAGTGAGCTCCAAGAGATACCCGTCGCGACTCGAGAGCAGAGCGGGGTTCTTTGCTTCCACTCGAGATGGAGGCCTGTCTCCCCGGGTGCGTCTGGAATGCAACCCCGAGATCCCTTTCGCCCCTGGAGAGGAACATTGGCTTCTGGACACAAGCCTAGATGAGGTCTATTGGCCCTGCAGTCACTCGAGAGCAATCCCCAGCTTTCCTTCGCAACTCGAATGGAAGATTGGACTTCCCTGGGCCAACACAAGAGGCATCCTGAATTCCCCGTCGTAACTCGAGAATCCCGCTGCAACTCGAGAAAATCCACGTGGTTCCCCCGTCATCGCAAGATGAAGCCCTTTCCCGCTACAGTGTCTCAGGAGAAGTCCCACGTTAGGTATTGGAGGTCGAAACGGTACTTGGCACCCTTGATGCGACCCACAAAGTGCCCCGACATCCCGGTCTCCCTCAAGAGGAACACCGAGGTTTTCCCGCACCACTTCCTCTGAGCCCCTTCTACCCTCCTGATCTGGACAGGAGGGTCGACTCCCCTGCTTTGTCTGGAAGGGGTTCCCGACCTTCCGGTCGCACCTCAGGATGAGGCCGGTCTCACGACGACATTCCAGACGTGGCCTCGTGGGTGGTTCCACATTCCGAAGGACCCCGATTTCCCGGTCCCCTCTTGATAAGAACCCGATGCCCGGACACCTCTTCGAACTCCACCCTGTGAATGAAGTCAACACGAAGGGGCAGTGACTCGCCCGTGCATCGTCGGGAAAAGACCCCCAGGTTCCAAATACCGCTCGACAAGTGGCCTGTCTCCCCGGGAACACCTCGAGAGGCAAGCGGAGTTCCATGCCTCAACCCAAGACGAGGCCTGACTCTCCTGTCCCAAGTCTGCAGGGACCTTGCGATCGGAGTCTGAAGTCAGAGGAACCCTGAGGTTCCTGCCTCAACTGGAGATGAGGCCCTCTTCCAATGCACCAAACCCAGTGGAGTGCCGAGAGGCCCCTCCCACCTCCAGTTTCCCTGACTTCTCAGAGCCACCATGAGAAGCCCCCTGAGGTCACCTGCACAAGTCGAGGGACCCCAGGGTGTCCTGCCTCAACCCGAGAAAGACCTCGAGAGACCTTCTTCAACACGTCTCGAGGCCAGATTCCCCTACTATGACTTGAGAGTAAAGACGCGCTCCCCCTCGCCATTCGCATGGAGACCCGACTTCCTTGCCGCCCCACGAGAGGCTCACTGACCTCGCCGTCGTACCTCGCGAGAAACCGCACACTGGGGCCGCCGCTCGAGAACAACCCCGAGCCTCCCCCGTCATCGCGACTTGAGGGCCTTCGTCTCCTGTATGGCCTAGAGACCAGTCTCTCGACCTCTCTCCAAACGCCTCAGGAGGCTTGACTCCCTTTAGTCCACCCAGTGAGCTCCAAGAGATACCCGTCGCGACTCGAGAGCAGAGCGGGGTTCTTTGCTTCCACTCGAGATGGAGGCCTGTCTCCCCGGGTGCGTCTGGAATGCAACCCCGAGATCCCTTTCGCCCCTGGAGAGGAACATTGGCTTCTGGACACAAGCCTAGATGAGGTCTATTGGCCCTGCAGTCACTCGAGAGCAATCCCCAGCTTTCCTTCGCAACTCGAATGGAAGATTGGACTTCCCTGGGCCAACACAAGAGGCATCCTGAATTCCCCGTCGTAACTCGAGAATCCCGCTGCAACTCGAGAAAATCCACGTGGTTCCCCCGTCATCGCAAGATGAAGCCCTTTCCCGCTACAGTGTCTCAGGAGAAGTCCCACGTTAGGTATTGGAGGTCGAAACGGTACTTGGCACCCTTGATGCGACCCACAAAGTGCCCCGACATCCCGGTCTCCCTCAAGAGGAACACCGAGGTTTTCCCGCACCACTTCCTCTGAGCCCCTTCTACCCTCCTGATCTGGACAGGAGGGTCGACTCCCCTGCTTTGTCTGGAAGGGGTTCCCGACCTTCCGGTCGCACCTCAGGATGAGGCCGGTCTCACGACGACATTCCAGACGTGGCCTCGTGGGTGGTTCCACATTCCGAAGGACCCCGATTTCCCGGTCCCCTCTTGATAAGAACCCGATGCCCGGACACCTCTTCGAACTCCACCCTGTGAATGAAGTCAACACGAAGGGGCAGTGACTCGCCCGTGCATCGTCGGGAAAAGACCCCCAGGTTCCAAATACCGCTCGACAAGTGGCCTGTCTCCCCGGGAACACCTCGAGAGGCAAGCGGAGTTCCATGCCTCAACCCAAGACGAGGCCTGACTCTCCTGTCCCAAGTCTGCAGGGACCTTGCGATCGGAGTCTGAAGTCAGAGGAACCCTGAGGTTCCTGCCTCAACTGGAGATGAGGCCCTCTTCCAATGCACCAAACCCAGTGGAGTGCCGAGAGGCCCCTCCCACCTCCAGTTTCCCTGACTTCTCAGAGCCACCATGAGAAGCCCCCTGAGGTCACCTGCACAAGTCGAGGGACCCCAGGGTGTCCTGCCTCAACCCGAGAAAGACCTCGAGAGACCTTCTTCAACACGTCTCGAGGCCAGATTCCCCTACTATGACTTGAGAGTAAAGACGCGCTCCCCCTCGCCATTCGCATGGAGACCCGACTTCCTTGCCGCCCCACGAGAGGCTCACTGACCTCGCCGTCGTACCTCGCGAGAAACCGCACACTGGGGCCGCCGCTCGAGAACAACCCCGAGCCTCCCCCGTCATCGCGACTTGAGGGCCTTCGTCTCCTGTATGGCCTAGAGACCAGTCTCTCGACCTCTCTCCAAACGCCTCAGGAGGCTTGACTCCCTTTAGTCCACCCAGTGAGCTCCAAGAGATACCCGTCGCGACTCGAGAGCAGAGCGGGGTTCTTTGCTTCCACTCGAGATGGAGGCCTGTCTCCCCGGGTGCGTCTGGAATGCAACCCCGAGATCCCTTTCGCCCCTGGAGAGGAACATTGGCTTCTGGACACAAGCCTAGATGAGGTCTATTGGCCCTGCAGTCACTCGAGAGCAATCCCCAGCTTTCCTTCGCAACTCGAATGGAAGATTGGACTTCCCTGGGCCAACACAAGAGGCATCCTGAATTCCCCGTCGTAACTCGAGAATCCCGCTGCAACTCGAGAAAATCCACGTGGTTCCCCCGTCATCGCAAGATGAAGCCCTTTCCCGCTACAGTGTCTCAGGAGAAGTCCCACGTTAGGTATTGGAGGTCGAAACGGTACTTGGCACCCTTGATGCGACCCACAAAGTGCCCCGACATCCCGGTCTCCCTCAAGAGGAACACCGAGGTTTTCCCGCACCACTTCCTCTGAGCCCCTTCTACCCTCCTGATCTGGACAGGAGGGTCGACTCCCCTGCTTTGTCTGGAAGGGGTTCCCGACCTTCCGGTCGCACCTCAGGATGAGGCCGGTCTCACGACGACATTCCAGACGTGGCCTCGTGGGTGGTTCCACATTCCGAAGGACCCCGATTTCCCGGTCCCCTCTTGATAAGAACCCGATGCCCGGACACCTCTTCGAACTCCACCCTGTGAATGAAGTCAACACGAAGGGGCAGTGACTCGCCCGTGCATCGTCGGGAAAAGACCCCCAGGTTCCAAATACCGCTCGACAAGTGGCCTGTCTCCCCGGGAACACCTCGAGAGGCAAGCGGAGTTCCATGCCTCAACCCAAGACGAGGCCTGACTCTCCTGTCCCAAGTCTGCAGGGACCTTGCGATCGGAGTCTGAAGTCAGAGGAACCCTGAGGTTCCTGCCTCAACTGGAGATGAGGCCCTCTTCCAATGCACCAAACCCAGTGGAGTGCCGAGAGGCCCCTCCCACCTCCAGTTTCCCTGACTTCTCAGAGCCACCATGAGAAGCCCCCTGAGGTCACCTGCACAAGTCGAGGGACCCCAGGGTGTCCTGCCTCAACCCGAGAAAGACCTCGAGAGACCTTCTTCAACACGTCTCGAGGCCAGATTCCCCTACTATGACTTGAGAGTAAAGACGCGCTCCCCCTCGCCATTCGCATGGAGACCCGACTTCCTTGCCGCCCCACGAGAGGCTCACTGACCTCGCCGTCGTACCTCGCGAGAAACCGCACACTGGGGCCGCCGCTCGAGAACAACCCCGAGCCTCCCCCGTCATCGCGACTTGAGGGCCTTCGTCTCCTGTATGGCCTAGAGACCAGTCTCTCGACCTCTCTCCAAACGCCTCAGGAGGCTTGACTCCCTTTAGTCCACCCAGTGAGCTCCAAGAGATACCCGTCGCGACTCGAGAGCAGAGCGGGGTTCTTTGCTTCCACTCGAGATGGAGGCCTGTCTCCCCGGGTGCGTCTGGAATGCAACCCCGAGATCCCTTTCGCCCCTGGAGAGGAACATTGGCTTCTGGACACAAGCCTAGATGAGGTCTATTGGCCCTGCAGTCACTCGAGAGCAATCCCCAGCTTTCCTTCGCAACTCGAATGGAAGATTGGACTTCCCTGGGCCAACACAAGAGGCATCCTGAATTCCCCGTCGTAACTCGAGAATCCCGCTGCAACTCGAGAAAATCCACGTGGTTCCCCCGTCATCGCAAGATGAAGCCCTTTCCCGCTACAGTGTCTCAGGAGAAGTCCCACGTTAGGTATTGGAGGTCGAAACGGTACTTGGCACCCTTGATGCGACCCACAAAGTGCCCCGACATCCCGGTCTCCCTCAAGAGGAACACCGAGGTTTTCCCGCACCACTTCCTCTGAGCCCCTTCTACCCTCCTGATCTGGACAGGAGGGTCGACTCCCCTGCTTTGTCTGGAAGGGGTTCCCGACCTTCCGGTCGCACCTCAGGATGAGGCCGGTCTCACGACGACATTCCAGACGTGGCCTCGTGGGTGGTTCCACATTCCGAAGGACCCCGATTTCCCGGTCCCCTCTTGATAAGAACCCGATGCCCGGACACCTCTTCGAACTCCACCCTGTGAATGAAGTCAACACGAAGGGGCAGTGACTCGCCCGTGCATCGTCGGGAAAAGACCCCCAGGTTCCAAATACCGCTCGACAAGTGGCCTGTCTCCCCGGGAACACCTCGAGAGGCAAGCGGAGTTCCATGCCTCAACCCAAGACGAGGCCTGACTCTCCTGTCCCAAGTCTGCAGGGACCTTGCGATCGGAGTCTGAAGTCAGAGGAACCCTGAGGTTCCTGCCTCAACTGGAGATGAGGCCCTCTTCCAATGCACCAAACCCAGTGGAGTGCCGAGAGGCCCCTCCCACCTCCAGTTTCCCTGACTTCTCAGAGCCACCATGAGAAGCCCCCTGAGGTCACCTGCACAAGTCGAGGGACCCCAGGGTGTCCTGCCTCAACCCGAGAAAGACCTCGAGAGACCTTCTTCAACACGTCTCGAGGCCAGATTCCCCTACTATGACTTGAGAGTAAAGACGCGCTCCCCCTCGCCATTCGCATGGAGACCCGACTTCCTTGCCGCCCCACGAGAGGCTCACTGACCTCGCCGTCGTACCTCGCGAGAAACCGCACACTGGGGCCGCCGCTCGAGAACAACCCCGAGCCTCCCCCGTCATCGCGACTTGAGGGCCTTCGTCTCCTGTATGGCCTAGAGACCAGTCTCTCGACCTCTCTCCAAACGCCTCAGGAGGCTTGACTCCCTTTAGTCCACCCAGTGAGCTCCAAGAGATACCCGTCGCGACTCGAGAGCAGAGCGGGGTTCTTTGCTTCCACTCGAGATGGAGGCCTGTCTCCCCGGGTGCGTCTGGAATGCAACCCCGAGATCCCTTTCGCCCCTGGAGAGGAACATTGGCTTCTGGACACAAGCCTAGATGAGGTCTATTGGCCCTGCAGTCACTCGAGAGCAATCCCCAGCTTTCCTTCGCAACTCGAATGGAAGATTGGACTTCCCTGGGCCAACACAAGAGGCATCCTGAATTCCCCGTCGTAACTCGAGAATCCCGCTGCAACTCGAGAAAATCCACGTGGTTCCCCCGTCATCGCAAGATGAAGCCCTTTCCCGCTACAGTGTCTCAGGAGAAGTCCCACGTTAGGTATTGGAGGTCGAAACGGTACTTGGCACCCTTGATGCGACCCACAAAGTGCCCCGACATCCCGGTCTCCCTCAAGAGGAACACCGAGGTTTTCCCGCACCACTTCCTCTGAGCCCCTTCTACCCTCCTGATCTGGACAGGAGGGTCGACTCCCCTGCTTTGTCTGGAAGGGGTTCCCGACCTTCCGGTCGCACCTCAGGATGAGGCCGGTCTCACGACGACATTCCAGACGTGGCCTCGTGGGTGGTTCCACATTCCGAAGGACCCCGATTTCCCGGTCCCCTCTTGATAAGAACCCGATGCCCGGACACCTCTTCGAACTCCACCCTGTGAATGAAGTCAACACGAAGGGGCAGTGACTCGCCCGTGCATCGTCGGGAAAAGACCCCCAGGTTCCAAATACCGCTCGACAAGTGGCCTGTCTCCCCGGGAACACCTCGAGAGGCAAGCGGAGTTCCATGCCTCAACCCAAGACGAGGCCTGACTCTCCTGTCCCAAGTCTGCAGGGACCTTGCGATCGGAGTCTGAAGTCAGAGGAACCCTGAGGTTCCTGCCTCAACTGGAGATGAGGCCCTCTTCCAATGCACCAAACCCAGTGGAGTGCCGAGAGGCCCCTCCCACCTCCAGTTTCCCTGACTTCTCAGAGCCACCATGAGAAGCCCCCTGAGGTCACCTGCACAAGTCGAGGGACCCCAGGGTGTCCTGCCTCAACCCGAGAAAGACCTCGAGAGACCTTCTTCAACACGTCTCGAGGCCAGATTCCCCTACTATGACTTGAGAGTAAAGACGCGCTCCCCCTCGCCATTCGCATGGAGACCCGACTTCCTTGCCGCCCCACGAGAGGCTCACTGACCTCGCCGTCGTACCTCGCGAGAAACCGCACACTGGGGCCGCCGCTCGAGAACAACCCCGAGCCTCCCCCGTCATCGCGACTTGAGGGCCTTCGTCTCCTGTATGGCCTAGAGACCAGTCTCTCGACCTCTCTCCAAACGCCTCAGGAGGCTTGACTCCCTTTAGTCCACCCAGTGAGCTCCAAGAGATACCCGTCGCGACTCGAGAGCAGAGCGGGGTTCTTTGCTTCCACTCGAGATGGATGCCTGTCTCCCCGGGTGCGTCTGGAATGCAACCCCGAGATCCCTTTCGCCCCTGGAGAGGAACATTGGCTTCTGGACACAAGCCTAGATGAGGTCTATTGGCCCTGCAGTCACTCGAGAGCAATCCCCAGCTTTCCTTCGCAACTCGAATGGAAGATTGGACTTCCCTGGGCCAACACAAGAGGCATCCTGAATTCCCCGTCGTAACTCGAGAATCCCGCTGCAACTCGAGAAAATCCACGTGGTTCCCCCGTCATCGCAAGATGAAGCCCTTTCCCGCTACAGTGTCTCAGGAGAAGTCCCACGTTAGGTATTGGAGGTCGAAACGGTACTTGGCACCCTTGATGCGACCCACAAAGTGCCCCGACATCCCGGTCTCCCTCAAGAGGAACACCGAGGTTTTCCCGCACCACTTCCTCTGAGCCCCTTCTACCCTCCTGATCTGGACAGGAGGGTCGACTCCCCTGCTTTGTCTGGAAGGGGTTCCCGACCTTCCGGTCGCACCTCAGGATGAGGCCGGTCTCACGACGACATTCCAGACGTGGCCTCGTGGGTGGTTCCACATTCCGAAGGACCCCGATTTCCCGGTCCCCTCTTGATAAGAACCCGATGCCCGGACACCTCTTCGAACTCCACCCTGTGAATGAAGTCAACACGAAGGGGCAGTGACTCGCCCGTGCATCGTCGGGAAAAGACCCCCAGGTTCCAAATACCGCTCGACAAGTGGCCTGTCTCCCCGGGAACACCTCGAGAGGCAAGCGGAGTTCCATGCCTCAACCCAAGACGAGGCCTGACTCTCCTGTCCCAAGTCTGCAGGGACCTTGCGATCGGAGTCTGAAGTCAGAGGAACCCTGAGGTTCCTGCCTCAACTGGAGATGAGGCCCTCTTCCAATGCACCAAACCCAGTGGAGTGCCGAGAGGCCCCTCCCACCTCCAGTTTCCCTGACTTCTCAGAGCCACCATGAGAAGCCCCCTGAGGTCACCTGCACAAGTCGAGGGACCCCAGGGTGTCCTGCCTCAACCCGAGAAAGACCTCGAGAGACCTTCTTCAACACGTCTCGAGGCCAGATTCCCCTACTATGACTTGAGAGTAAAGACGCGCTCCCCCTCGCCATTCGCATGGAGACCCGACTTCCTTGCCGCCCCACGAGAGGCTCACTGACCTCGCCGTCGTACCTCGCGAGAAACCGCACACTGGGGCCGCCGCTCGAGAACAACCCCGAGCCTCCCCCGTCATCGCGACTTGAGGGCCTTCGTCTCCTGTATGGCCTAGAGACCAGTCTCTCGACCTCTCTCCAAACGCCTCAGGAGGCTTGACTCCCTTTAGTCCACCCAGTGAGCTCCAAGAGATACCCGTCGCGACTCGAGAGCAGAGCGGGGTTCTTTGCTTCCACTCGAGATGGAGGCCTGTCTCCCCGGGTGCGTCTGGAATGCAACCCCGAGATCCCTTTCGCCCCTGGAGAGGAACATTGGCTTCTGGACACAAGCCTAGATGAGGTCTATTGGCCCTGCAGTCACTCGAGAGCAATCCCCAGCTTTCCTTCGCAACTCGAATGGAAGATTGGACTTCCCTGGGCCAACACAAGAGGCATCCTGAATTCCCCGTCGTAACTCGAGAATCCCGCTGCAACTCGAGAAAATCCACGTGGTTCCCCCGTCATCGCAAGATGAAGCCCTTTCCCGCTACAGTGTCTCAGGAGAAGTCCCACGTTAGGTATTGGAGGTCGAAACGGTACTTGGCACCCTTGATGCGACCCACAAAGTGCCCCGACATCCCGGTCTCCCTCAAGAGGAACACCGAGGTTTTCCCGCACCACTTCCTCTGAGCCCCTTCTACCCTCCTGATCTGGACAGGAGGGTCGACTCCCCTGCTTTGTCTGGAAGGGGTTCCCGACCTTCCGGTCGCACCTCAGGATGAGGCCGGTCTCACGACGACATTCCAGACGTGGCCTCGTGGGTGGTTCCACATTCCGAAGGACCCCGATTTCCCGGTCCCCTCTTGATAAGAACCCGATGCCCGGACACCTCTTCGAACTCCACCCTGTGAATGAAGTCAACACGAAGGGGCAGTGACTCGCCCGTGCATCGTCGGGAAAAGACCCCCAGGTTCCAAATACCGCTCGACAAGTGGCCTGTCTCCCCGGGAACACCTCGAGAGGCAAGCGGAGTTCCATGCCTCAACCCAAGACGAGGCCTGACTCTCCTGTCCCAAGTCTGCAGGGACCTTGCGATCGGAGTCTGAAGTCAGAGGAACCCTGAGGTTCCTGCCTCAACTGGAGATGAGGCCCTCTTCCAATGCACCAAACCCAGTGGAGTGCCGAGAGGCCCCTCCCACCTCCAGTTTCCCTGACTTCTCAGAGCCACCATGAGAAGCCCCCTGAGGTCACCTGCACAAGTCGAGGGACCCCAGGGTGTCCTGCCTCAACCCGAGAAAGACCTCGAGAGACCTTCTTCAACACGTCTCGAGGCCAGATTCCCCTACTATGACTTGAGAGTAAAGACGCGCTCCCCCTCGCCATTCGCATGGAGACCCGACTTCCTTGCCGCCCCACGAGAGGCTCACTGACCTCGCCGTCGTACCTCGCGAGAAACCGCACACTGGGGCCGCCGCTCGAGAACAACCCCGAGCCTCCCCCGTCATCGCGACTTGAGGGCCTTCGTCTCCTGTATGGCCTAGAGACCAGTCTCTCGACCTCTCTCCAAACGCCTCAGGAGGCTTGACTCCCTTTAGTCCACCCAGTGAGCTCCAAGAGATACCCGTCGCGACTCGAGAGCAGAGCGGGGTTCTTTGCTTCCACTCGAGATGGAGGCCTGTCTCCCCGGGTGCGTCTGGAATGCAACCCGAGATCCCTTTCGCCCCTGGAGAGGAACATTGGCTTCTGGACACAAGCCTAGATGAGGTCTATTGGCCCTGCAGTCACTCGAGAGCAATCCCCAGCTTTCCTTCGCAACTCGAATGGAAGATTGGACTTCCCTGGGCCAACACAAGAGGCATCCTGAATTCCCCGTCGTAACTCGAGAATCCCGCTGCAACTCGAGAAAAATCCACGTGGTTCCCCCGTCATCGCAAGATGAAGCCCTTTCCCGCTACAGTGTCTCAGGAGAAGTCCCACGTTAGGTATTGGAGGTCGAAACGGTACTTGGCACCCTTGATGCGACCCACAAAGTGCCCCGACATCCCGGTCTCCCTCAAGAGGAACACCGAGGTTTTCCCGCACCACTTCCTCTGAGCCCCTTCTACCCTCCTGATCTGGACAGGAGGGTCGACTCCCCTGCTTTGTCTGGAAGGGGTTCCCGACCTTCCGGTCGCACCTCAGGATGAGGCCGGTCTCACGACGACATTCCAGACGTGGCCTCGTGGGTGGTTCCACATTCCGAAGGACCCCGATTTCCCGGTCCCCTCTTGATAAGAACCCGATGCCCGGACACCTCTTCGAACTCCACCCTGTGAATGAAGTCAACACGAAGGGGCAGTGACTCGCCCGTGCATCGTCGGGAAAAGACCCCCAGGTTCCAAATACCGCTCGACAAGTGGCCTGTCTCCCCGGGAACACCTCGAGAGGCAAGCGGAGTTCCATGCCTCAACCCAAGACGAGGCCTGACTCTCCTGTCCCAAGTCTGCAGGGACCTTGCGATCGGAGTCTGAAGTCAGAGGAACCCTGAGGTTCCTGCCTCAACTGGAGATGAGGCCCTCTTCCAATGCACCAAACCCAGTGGAGTGCCGAGAGGCCCCTCCCACCTCCAGTTTCCCTGACTTCTCAGAGCCACCATGAGAAGCCCCCTGAGGTCACCTGCACAAGTCGAGGGACCCCAGGGTGTCCTGCCTCAACCCGAGAAAGACCTCGAGAGACCTTCTTCAACACGTCTCGAGGCCAGATTCCCCTACTATGACTTGAGAGTAAGACGCGCTCCCCCTCGCCATTCGCATGGAGACCCGACTTCCTTGGCCGCCCCACGAGAGGCTCACTGACCTCGCCGTCGTACCTCGCGAGAAACCGCACACTGGGGCCGCCGCTCGAGAACAACCCCGAGACTCCCCCGTCATCGCGACTTGAGGGCCTTCGTCTCCTGTATGGCCTAGAGACCAGTCTCTCGACCTCTCTCCAAACGCCTCAGGAGGCTTGACTCCCTTTAGTCCACCCAGTGAGCTCCAAGAGATACCCGTCGCGACTCGAGAGCAGAGCGGGGTTCTTTGCTTCCACTCGAGATGGATGCCTGTCTCCCCGGGTGCGTCTGGAATGCAACCCCGAGATCCCTTCGCCCCTGGAGAGGAACATTGGCTTCTGGACACAAGCCTAGATGAGGTCTATTGGCCCTGCAGTCACTCGAGAGCAATCCCCAGCTTTCCTTCGCAACTCGAATGGAAGATTGGACTTCCCTGGGCCAACACAAGAGGCATCCTGAATTCCCCGTCGTAACTCGAGAATCCCGCCGCAACTCGAGAAAAACCACGTGGTTCCCCAGTCATCGCAAGATGAAACCCTTCCCGCTACAGCATCTCAGGAGAAGTCCCACGTTAAGAATTGGAGGTCCATAACGGTACTTGGCACCCTTGATGCGACCCACAAAGTTCCCCAACATACCGGTCTCCCTGGAATGGAGCACCGAGGTTTTCCGGCACCACTATCCTCTGAGCCCCTTCTACCCTCCTGCTCTGGACAGGAGGGTCGACTCCCCTGATTTGTCTGGAAGGGGTTGCTGACCTTCCGGTCGCTCCTCAGGATAAGGGCCGGTCTCACGATCAAATTCCAGACGCGGCCTCGTGGGTGGTTCCACATTCCGAAGGACCCCGATTTCCAGGTCCCGTATTGATAAGAACCCGATGCCCGGACACCTCTTCGAAACTCCACCCTGTGAATGAAGTCAACATGAAGGGGCAGTGACTCCCCCGTGCATCATCCGAAAAAAAACCCCTGTTCCAAATACAACTCGACAAGTGGGCCTCTCACCCGTGAACACCTGGAGAGGCAAGCCAAAATCCATGCCTCAACCGAGGAACGAGGCTTGACTCTCCTGTCCCAAGTCTGCAGGGACCTTGCGTTCGGAGTCTGAATCAGAGGAAGCCTGAGGTTTCCTGCCTCAACTGGAGATGAGGCCCTCTTCCAATGCACAACCCCAGTGGAGTCCCGAAGAGGCCCCTCCCACCTCCACAGTTTCCCTGACTTCTCAGAGCACCAAGAGAAGCTCCCTGAAGTCACCTGCACAAGTCGTAGGAACCGAGGCGTTTCCTGCCGCCAACCGAAGAAAGACCTCGAGAGACCTTCTTCACACATCTCAAGGCCAGTTTCCCCTATCATGACTCAAGTGCAATGACGCGATCCCCCTCGCCACTTGCTGGAGACCCGACTTCCCTGGTGCCCCCACGAGAGGCTCACTGAGCTTGGCGTGGTACTCGTGAGAAACCCCACACTGCGGCTGGCGGCTCAGAAAAACCCCGAGACTCCTCCGTCATCCCGAGATGAGGGCATTCCTTTTCCCCATGTCCTAGAGCGCAATCCCGATTCCTCTCTCCAAACTCCACAGGGGGAGTGGCTACGTTTAGGCCACTCTGTGTGCTCCAACAAATACCCCGTCACTAATACAGAGGAGAATGGAGGTCTTTGCTTACTCCTCGAGACTAGGCCTGACTCCCTTGGGTGAGTCTAGAATGCAACCCCGGGATCTGTGTCGCCCCAGGAGCGGAACACTGGCTTCTGGACACAAGCCTAGATGAGGTCTATTTGCCCTGCAGTCACTCGAGAGCAATCCCCAGCTTTCCTCGCGACTCGAATGGAAGATTGGACTTCCCTTGGCCAACACAAGAGGCATCCTGAATTCCCCGTCGTAACTCGAGGAATCCCGCCGCAACTCGAGAAAACCCACGTGGTTCCCCCGTCATCGACAGATGAAGCCCTTTCCCGCTACAGCGTCTCAGGCGAAGACCCACGTTAAGGAATTGGAGGTCCAAACTGTACTTTGGCACCCTTGATGCGCCACACAAAGTTCCCCGACATCCCGGTCTCCCTGTAGAGGAACACCGAGGTTTTCCCGGCACCACTTCCTCTGAGCCCCTTCTACCCTCCTCATCTCGACAGGAGGGTCGACTCCCCTGCTGTGTCTGGAAGGGGTTCCCGACCTTCCGGTCGCACCTCAGGATGAGGCCGGTCTCACGACGACATTCCAGACGTGGCCTCGTGGGTGCTTCCACATTGCAAAGCACCCCGATTTCCCGGTCCCCTCTTGATAAGAACCCGATGCCCAGACGCCTGTCCGAACTCCACCCTGTGAATGAAGTCAACACGAAGGGGCAGTGACTCGCCCTTGCATCGTCTGGAAAAAACCCCCAGGTTCCAAATACAGCTCGACAATTGGCCTCTCTCCCCGGGGACACCTCGAGAGGCAAGCGGAGTTCCATGCCTCAACCCAAGACAAGGCCTGACTCTCCTGTCCCCAGGCTGCCAGGGACCCTGCCATCGGAGTCTGAAATCAGAGGAACCCTGAGGTTCCTCCCTCAACTGAAGATGAGGCCCTCTTCCAATGCACCAAACCCAGTGGAGTCCCGAGAGGCGCCTCCCACCTCCAGTTTCCCTGACTTCTCAGAGCCACCATGAGAAGCCCCCTGAGGTCACCTGCACAAGTCGAGGGAAGCCAGGGTTTCCTGCCTCAACCCGAGAAAGACCTCGAGAGACCTTCTTCAACACGTCTCGAGGCCAGATTCCCCTACCATGACTCGAGAGCAATAATGCGCTCCCCTCGCCACTCGCCTGGAGACCCGACTTGCCTGGCGCCCCACGAGAGGCTCACTGACCTCGCCATTGTACCTCGTGAGAAACCGCACCCTGGGGCCGCCGCTCGAGAACAACCCCGAGACTCCCCCGTCATCGCGAGATGAGGGCCTTCGTCTCTTGCATGGCCTAGAGGCCAATCTCGCGACCTCTGTACAAACGCCTCAGGAGGCTTCACTCCCTTTAGTCCACCCAGTAAGCTCCAAGAGATACCCGTCGCGACTCGAGAGCAGAGCGGGGTTCTTTGCTTCCACTCGAGATGAATGCCTGTCTCCCCGGGTGCGTCTGGAATGCCACCCCGAGATCCCGGTCGCCCCTGGAGAGGAACATTGGCTTCTGGACACAAGCCTAGATGAGGTCTATTGGCCCTGCAGTCACTCGAGAGCAATCCCCAGCTTTCCTTTGCAACTCGAATGGAAGATTGGACTTCCCTGGGCCAACACAAGAGGCATCCTGAATTCCCCGTCGTAACTCGAGAATCCCGCCGCAACTTGAGAAAAACCACGTGGTTCCCCCGTCATCGCAAGATGAAGCCCTTTCCATCTACAGCGTCTCAGGAGAAGTCCCACGTTAGGAATTGGAGGTCGAAACGGTACTTGGCACCCTTGATGCGCTCTACAAAGTTCCCCGGCATTCTGGTCTCCCTGGAGAGGAACACCGAGGTTTTCCTGCACCACTTCCTCTGAGCCCCTTCTACCCTCCTGATCTCGACAGGAGGGTCGACTCCTCTGCTTTGTCCGGAAGGGGTTCCCGACCTTCCGGTCGCACCTCAGGATGAGTCCGGTCTCACGACGACATTCCAGACGTGGGCTCGTGGGTGTTTCCACATTGCGAAGCACCCCGATTTCCCGGTCCCCTCTTGATAAGAACCCGATGCCCGGACACCTCTCCGAACGCCACCCTGTGAATGAAGTCAACACGGAGGGGCAGTGACTCGCCCGTGCATAGTCCGGAAAAAAACCCAGGTTCCAGATACAGCTCGACAAGTGGCCTCTTTCCCCGGGGACACCTCGAGAGGCAAGCGGAGTTACATGCCTCAACCCTAGACGAGGCCTGACTCTCCTGTTCCCAGTCTGCAGGGACCCTGCCATCGGAGTCTGAAATCAGAGGAACCCTGAGGTTCCTGCCTCAACTGAAGATGAGGCCCTCTTCCAATGCACAAAACGCAGTGGCGTCCCGAGAGGCCCCTCCCACTTTCAGTTTCCCTGACTTCTCAGCGCCACCATCAGAAGCCCCCTGAGGTCACTTGCACAAGTCGAGGGAACCCAGGGTTTCCTCCCTCAACCCGAGAAAGACCTAGAGAGACCTTCTTCAACACGTCTCGAGGCCAGATTCCCCTACCATGACTCGAGAGCAATGACGCGCTCCCCCTCGCCACTCGCATGGAGACCCGACTTGCCTGGTGCCCCACGAGAGGCTCACTGACCTCCCCATCGTACCTGGTGAGAAACCGCACCCTGGGGACGCCGCTCGAGAACAACCCCGAGACTCCCCGTCATCCCGTGATGAGGGCCTTCGTCTCCTGCATGGCCTAGAGACCAATCTCGCGACCTCTCTCCAAACGCCTCAGGAGGCTTGGCTCCCTTTATACCACTCAGTGAGCTCCAAGAGATACCTGTCGCGACTCGAGAGCAGAGCGGGGTTCTTTGCTTCCACTCGAGATGAATGCCTGTCTCCCCAGGTGCGTCTGGAATGCAACCCCGAGACACCGGTCGCCCCTGGAGAGTAACATTGGCTTCTGGACACAAGCCTAGATGAGGTCTATTGGCCCTGCAGTCACTCGAGAGCAATCCCCAGCTTTCCTTCGCAACTCGAATGGATGATTGGACTTCCCTGGGTCAACACAAGAGGCATCCTGAATTCCCCGTCGTAACTCGAGAATCCCGCCGCAACTCGAGAAAAACCACGTGGTTCCCCCGTCATCGCAAGATGAAGCCCTTTCCCGCTACAGCGTCTCAGGAGAAGTCCCACGTTAGGAATTGGAGGTCGAAACGGTACTTAGCACCCTTGATGCGCCCCACAAAGTTCCCCGGCATCCCGGTCGCCCTGGAGAGGAACACCGAGGTTTTCCGGCACCACTTCCTCTGAGCCCCTTCTACCCTCCAGATCTGGACAGGAGGGTCGACTCCCCTGCTTTGTCTGGAAGGGGTTCCCGACCTTCTGGTCGCACCTCAGGATGAGGCCGGTCTCACGACGACATTCCAGATGTGGCCTCGTGGTTGTTTCCACATTGCGAAGCACCCCGATTTCCCGGTCCCCTCTTGATAAGAACCCGATGCCCGGACACTTCCCGGAAATCCACGCTGTGAATGAAGTCAACACGAAGGGGCAGTGACTCGCCCGTGCATCGTCCGGAAAAACCCCCAGGTTCCAAATACAGCTCGACAAGTGGCCTCTCTCCCCGGGAACACCTCGAGAGGCAAGCGGAGTTCCATGCCTCAACCCAAGACGAGGCCTGACTCTCCGGTCCCCAGTCTGCAGGGACCCTGCCATCGGAGTCTGAAATCAGAGGAACCCTGAAGTTCCTGCCTCAACTGCAGATGAGGTCCTCTTCCAATGCACCAAACCCAGTGGAGTCCCGAGAGGCCCCTCCCACCTCCAGTTTCTCTGACTTCTCACAGCTACCATGAGAAGCCCCCTGAGGTCACCTGCACAAGTCGAAGAAACCCAGGGTTTCCTGCCTCAACCCAAGAAAGACCTCGAGAGACCTTCTTCAACACGTCTCGAGGCCAGATTCCCCTACCATGACTCGAGAGCAATGACGCGCTCCCCCTCGCCACTCGCATGGAGACCCGACTTGCCTGGTGCCCCACGAGAGGCTCACTGACCTCGCCGTCGTACCTCGTGAGAAACCGCACACGGGGGACGCTGCTCGAGAACAACCCCGAGACTCCCCCGTCATCGCGAGATGAGGGCCTTCGTCTCCTGCATGGCCTAGAGACAAATCTCGCGACGTCTCTGCAAACGGCTCAGGAGGCTTGACTCCCTTTAGTCCACCCAGTGAGCTCCAAAAGTTACCCGTCGCGACTCGAGAGCAGAGCGGGGTTCTTTGCTTCCACTCGAGATGAATGCCTGTCTCCCCGGGTGCGTCTGGAATGCCACCCCGAGATCCCGGTCGCCCCTGGAGAGGAACATTGGCTTCTGGACACAAGCCTAGATGAGGTCTATTGGCCCTGCAGTCACTCGAGAGCAATCCCCAGCTTTCCTTTGCAACTCGAATGGAAGATTGGACTTCCCTGGGCCAACCCAAGAGGCATCCTGAATTCCCCGTCGTAACTCGAGAATCCCGCCCCAACTCGAGAAAAACCACGTGGTTCCCCAGTCATCGAAGATTAAGCTCTTTCCGTTTACAGCGTCTCAGGAGAAGTCCCACGTTAGGAATTGGAGGTCGAAACGGTACTTGGCACCCTTGATGCGCCCAAAAAGTTCCCCGGCATTCCGGTCTCCCTGGAGAGGAACACCGAGGTTTTCGGGCACTACTTCCTCTGAGCCCCTTCTACCCTCCTGATCTCGACAGGAGGGTCGACTCCCCTGCTTTGTCCGGAAGGGGTTCCCGACCTTCCGGTCGCACCTCAGGATGAGGCCGGTCTAACGACGACATTCCAGACGTCGCCTTGTGGGTGCTTCCACATTGCGAAGCACCCCGATTTTCCGGTCCCCTCTTGATAAGAACCCGATGCCTGGACACCTCTCCGAACGCCACCCTGTGAATGAAGTCAACACGGAGGGGCAGTGACTCGCCCGTGCATAGTCGGGAAAAAACCCCAGGTTCCAGATACAGCTCGACAAGTGGCCTCTCTCCCCGGGGACACCTCGAGAGGCAAGCGGAGTTCCATGCCTCAACACTTGACGAGGCCTGACTCTCCTGTCCCCAATCTGCAGGTACCCTGCGATCGGAGCCTGAAATCAGAGGAACCCTGAGGTTCCTGCCTCAACTGGAGATGAGGCCCTCTTCCAATGCACCAAACCCAGTGGAGTCCCGAGAGGCCCCTCCCACCTCCAGTTTCCCTGACTTCTCAGAGCCACCAGAGAAGCCTCCTGAGCTCACCTGCACAATTCAAGGGTACCCAGGGTTTTTTGCCTCAACCCGAGAAAGTACTCGAGAGACCTTATTCAAATGGCTCGAGGCCAGATTCCCCTACCATGACTCGAGAGCAATGACGCGCTCCCCCTCGCCACTCGCATGGAGACCCGACTTCCCTGGCGCCCCACGAGAGCCTCACTGACCTCGCCCTCGTACCTGGTGAGAAACCGCACCCTGGGGCCGCCGCTCGAGAACAACCCGGAGACTCCCCCGTCATCGCGAGATGAGGGCCTTCGTCTCCTGCATGGCCTAGAGGCCAATCTCGCGACCTCTCTCCAAACGCCTCAGGAGGCTTGACTCCCTTTATTCCACCCTGTGAGCTCCAAGAGATTCCCGTCGCGACTCGAGAGCAGAGCGGGGTTCTTTCCTTCCACTCGAGATGAATGCCTGTCTGCCCAGGTGCGTCTGGAATGCCACCCCGAGATCCCGGTCGCCCCTGGAGAGGAACACTGGCTTCTGGACACAAGCCTAGATGAGGTCTATTGGCCCTGCAGTCACTCGAGAGCAATCCCCAGCTTTCCTTCGCAACTCGAATGGAACATTGGACTTCCCTGGGCCAACACAAGAGGCATCCTGAATTCCCCGTCGTAACTCAAGAATCCCGCCGCAACTCGAGAAAAACCACGTGGTTCCCCAGTCATCGCAAGATGAAGCCCTTTCCGTTTACAGCGTCTCAGGAGAAGTCCCACGTTAGGAATTGGAGGTCGAAACGGTACTTGGCACACTTGATGCGCCCCACAAAGTTCCCCGGCATCCCGGTCTCCCTGGAGAGGAACACCGAGGTTTTCCAGCACTACTTCCTCTGAGCCCCTTCTATCCTCCAGATCTGGACAGGAGGGTCGACTCCCCTGCTTTGTCTGGAAGGGGTTCCCGACCTTCCCGTCGCACCTCAGGATGAGGCCGGTCTCAGGACGACATTCCAGACGTGGGCTTGTGGGTGCTTCCACAATTGCGAAGCACCCCGATTTCCCGGTCCCTCTTGATAAGAACCCGATGCCCGGACACCTCCCGGAAATTCACCCTTGAATGAAGTCACACGAAGGGGCAGTGACTCGCCGTGCATCGTCCGGAAAACCCCCAGGTTCCAGATACAGCTCGACAAGTGGCCTCTCTCCCCGGAGACACCTCGAGAGGCAAGCGGAGTTCCATGCCTCAACCCTAGACGAGGCCTGACTCTCCTGTCCCCAGTCTGCAGGGACCCTGCCATCGGAGTCTGAAATCAGAGGAACCCTGAAGTTCCTGCCTCAACTGGAGATGAGGCCCTCTTCCAATGCACCAAACCCAGTGGAGTCCCGAGAGCCCCGCCCACCTCCAGTTTCCCTGACTTCTCAGAGCCACCATGAGAAGCCCCCTGAGGTCACCTGCACAAGTCGAGGGAAGCCAGGGTTTCCTGCCTCAATCCGAGAAAGACCTCGAGAGACCTTCTTCAACACGTCTCGTGGCCAGATTCCCCTACCATGACTCGAGAGCAATGACGCGCTCCCCTCGCCCACTCGCATGGAGAACCCGACTTGCCTGGCACCCCACGAGAGCTCACTGACCTCGCCGTCGTACATCGTGAGAAACCGCACACGGGAGACGCCGCTCGAGAACCACCCCGAGATTCTCCCGGCATCTCGAGATGAGGGCCTTCGTCACCTGCATGGCCTAGAGGCCAATCTCGAGACCTCTCTCCAAACGCCTCAGGAGGCTTGACTCCCTTTAGTCCACCCAGTGAGCTCCAAGAGATACCCGTCGCGACTCGAGAGCAGAGCGGGGTTCTTTGCTTCCACTCGAGATGAATGCCTGTCTCCCCGGGCGCGTCTGGAATGCCACCCCGAGATCCCGGTCGCCCCTGGAGAGGAACATTGGCTTCTGGACACAAGCCTAGATGAGGTCTATTGGCCCTGCAGTCACTCGAGAGCAATCCCCAGCTTTCCTTTGCAACTCGAATGGAAGATTGGACGTCCCTGGGCCAACACAAGAGGCATCCTGAATTCCCCGTCGTAACTCGAGAATCCCGCCGCAACTCGAGAAAAACCACGTGGTTCCCAGTCATCGCAAGATGAAACCCTTTCCCGCTACAGCATCTCAGGAGAAGTCCCACGTTAAGAATTGGAGGTCCATACGGTACTTGGCACCCTTGATGCGACCCACAAAGTTCCCCAACATACCGGTCTCCCTGGAATGGAGCACCGAGGTTTTCCGGCACCACTTCCTCTGAGCCCCCTTCTACCCTCCTGCTCTGGACAGGAGGGTCGACTCCCCTGATTTGTCTGGAAGGGGTTGCTGACCTTCCGGTCGCTCCTCAGGATAAGGGCCGGTCTCCACGATCAAATTCCAGACGCAGCCTCGTGGGTGGTTCCACATTCCGAAGGACCCCGATTTCCAGGTCCCGTATTGATAAGAACCCGATGCCCGGACACCTCTTCGAACTCCACCCTGTGAATGAAGTCAACATGAAGGGGCAGTGACTCCCCCGTGCATCATCCGAAAAAAACCCCTGGTTTCAAATACAACTCGACAAGTGGCCTCTCACCCCGTGAACACCTGAGAGGCAAGCCAAAATCCATGCCTCAACCGAGGACGAGGCTTGACTCTCCCTGTCCAAGTCTGCAGGGACCTTGCGTTCGGAGTCTGAAATCAGAGGAAGCCTGAGGTTCTGCCTCAACTGGAGATGAGGCCCTCTTCAATGCACCAACCCCAGTGGAGTCCCGAGAGGCCCCTCCCACCTCCACAGTTTCCCTGACTTCTCAGAGGCACCAAGAGAAGCTCCCCTGAAGTCACCTGCACAAGTCGTAGGAACCGAGGGTTTCCTGCCGCCAACCGAGAAAGACCTCGAGAGACCTTCTTCACAACATCTCAAGGCCAGTTTCCCCTATCATGACTCAAGTGCAATGACGCGATCCCCCTCGCCACTTGCTGGAGACCCGACTTCCCTGGTGCCCCCCACGAGAGGCTCACTGAAGCTTGGCGTGGTACCTCGTGGAGAACCCACACTGCGGCTGCCGCTCGAGAAAAAACCCCGAGACTCCTCCCGTCATCCCGAGATGAGGGCATTCCTTTTCCCCCATGTCCTAGAGCGCAATCCCGATTCCTCTCTCCAAACTCCACAGGGGGAGTGGCTACGTTTAGGCCACTCTGTGTGCTCCAACAAATACCCGTCACTAATACAGAGGAGAATGGAGGTCTTTGCTTACACTCGAGACTAGGCCTGACTCCCTGGGTGAGTCTAGAATGCAACCCCGAGATCTGTGTCCGCCCCAGGAGCGGACACTGGCTTCTGGACACAAGCCTAGAATGAGGTCCTATTTGCCCTGCAGTCACTCAGAGAGCAATCCCCAGCTTTCCTCGCGACTCGAATGGAAGATTGGACTTTCCCTTGGCCAACACAAGAGGCATCCTGAATTGCCCGTCGTAACTCGAGAATCCCGCCGCAACTCGAGAAAACCCACGTGGTTCCCCCGTCATCGACAGATGAAGCCCTTTCCCGCTACAGCGTCTGAGGCGAAGACCCACGTTAAGAATTGGAGGTCCAAACTGTACTTTGCACCCTTGATGCGCCACACAAAGTTCCCCGACATCCCGGTCTCCCTGTAGAGGAACACCGAGGTTTTCCGCACCACTTCCTCTGAGCCCCTTCTACCCTCCTCATCTCGACAGGAGGGTCGACTCCCCTGCTGTGGTCTGGAAGGGGTTCCCGACCTCCCAGTCGCACCTCAGGATGAGGCCGGTCTCACGACGACATTCCAGACGTGGCCTCGTGGGTGCTTCCACATTGCAAAGCACCCCGATTTCCCGGTCCCCTCTTGATAAGAACCCGATGCCCAGACGCCTGTCCGAACTCCACCCTGTGAATGAAGTCAACACGAAGGGGCAGTGACTCGCCCTTGCATCGTCTGGAAAAAACCCCAGGTTCCAAATACAGCTCAACAATTGGCCTCTCTCCCCGGGGACACCTCGAGAGGCAAGCGGAGTTCCATGCCTCAACCCAAGACAAGGCCTGACTCTCCTGTCCCCAGGCTGCGGGACCCTGCCATCGGAGTCTGAAATCAGAGGAACCCTGAGGTTCCTCCCTCAACTGAAGATGAGGCCCTCTTCCAATGCACCAAACCCAGTGGAGTCCCGAGAGGCGCCTCCCACCTCCAGTTTTCCCTGACTTCTCAGAGCCACCATGAGAAGCCCCCTGAGGTCACCTGCACAAGTCGAGGGAAGCCAGGGTTTCCTGCCTCAACCCGAGAAAGACCTCGAGAGACCTTCTTCAACACGTCTCGAGGCCAGATTCCCCTACCATGACTCGAGAGCAATAATGCGCTCCCCTCGCCACTCGCCTGGAGACCCGACTTGCCTGGCGCCCCACGAGAGGCTCACTGACCTCGCCATTGTACCTCGTGAGAAAACCGCACCCTGGGGCCGCCGCTCGAGAACAACCCCGAGACTCCCCCGTCATCGCGAGATGAGGGCCTTCGTCTCTTGCATGGCCTAGAGGCCAATCTCGCGACCTCTGTACAAACGCCTCAGGAGGCTTCACTCCCTTTAGTCACCCAGTAAGCTCAAGAGAATACCCGTCGCGACTCGAGAGCAGAGCGGGGTTTCTTTGCTCCACTCGAGATGAATGCCTGTCTCCCCGGGTGCGTCTGGAATGCCACCCCGAGATCCCCGTCGCCCCTGGAGAGGAACATTGGTTCTGGACACAAGCCTAGATGAGGTCTATTGGCCCTGCAGTCACTGCGAGAGAATCCCAGCTTTCTTGCAACTCGAATGGAAGATTGGACTTCCTGGGCCGAACACAAGAGGCATCCTGAATTCCCCGTCGTAACTCGAGAATCCGCCGCAACTGGAGAAAAACCACGTGGTTCCCCCGTCATCGCAAGATGAAGCCCTTTCCATCTACAGCGTCTCAGGAGAAGTCCCACGTTAGGAATTGGAGGTCGAAACGGTACTTGGCACCCTTGATGCGCTCTACAAAGTTCCCCGGCATTCTGGTCTCCCTGGAGAGGAACACGAGGTTTTCCTGCACCACTTCCTCTGAGCCCCTTCTACCCTCCTGATCTCGACAGGAGGTCGGACTCCCCTGCTTTGTCTGGGAAGGGGTTCCCGACCTTCCGGTCGCACCTCAGGATGAGTCCGGTCTCACGACGACATTCCAGACGTGGGCTCGTGGGTGTTTCCACATTGCGAAGCACCCCGATTTCCCGGTCCCCTCTTGATAAGAAACCCGATGCCCGGACACCTCTCCGAACGCCACCCTGTGAATGAAGTCAACACGGAGGGGCAGTGACTCGCCCAGTGCATTAGTCCGGAAAAAAAACCCAGGTTCCAGATACAGCTCGACAAGTGGCCTCTTTCCCCGGGGGACACCTCGAGAGGCAAGCGGAGTTACATGCCTCAACCCTAGACGAGGCCTGACTCTCCTGTTCCCAGTCTGCAGGGACCCCTGCCATCGGAGTCTGAAATCAGAGGAACCCTGAGGTTCCTGCCTCAACTGAAGATGAGGCCCTCTTCCAATGCACAAAACGCAGTTGCGCGTCCCAAGAGCCCCTCCCACTTTCAGTTTCCCTGACTTCTCAGCGCCACCATCAGAAGCCCCCTGAGGTCACTTGCACAAGTCGAGGGACCCAGGGTTTCCTCCCTCAACCCGAGAAAGACCTAGAGAGACCTTCTTCAACCAACGTCTCGAGGCCAGATTCCCTACCATGACTCGAGAGCAATGACGCGCTCCCCCTCGCCACTCGCATGGAGACCCGACTTGCCTGGTGCCCCACGAGAGGCTCACTGACCTCCCCATCGTACCTGGTGAGAAACCGCACCCTGGGGACGCCGCTCGAGAACAACCCCGAGACTTCCCCGTCATCCCGTGATGAGGGCCTTCGTCTCCTGCATGGCCTAGAGACCAATCTCGCGACCTCTCTCAAACGCCTCAGGAGGCTTGGCTCCCTTTATACCACTCAGTGAGCTCCAAGAGATACCTGTCGCGACTCGAGAGCAGAGCGGGGTTCTTTGCTTCCACTCGAGATGAATGCCTGTCTCCCCAGGTGCGTCTGGAATGCACCCCGAGACACCGGTCGCCCCTGGAGAGTAACATTGGCTTCTGGACACAAGCCTAGATGAGGTCTATTGGCCCTGCAGTCACTCCGAGAGCAATCCCAGCTTTCCTTCGCAACTCGAATGGATGATTGGACTTCCCTGGGTCAACACAAGAGGCATCCTGAATTCCCCGTCGTAACTCGAGAATCCCGCCGCAACTCGAGAAAACCACGTGGTTCCCCCGTCATCGCAAGATGAAGCCCTTTCCCGCTACAGCGTCTCAGGAGAAGTCCCACGTTAGGAATTGGAGGTCGAAACGGTACTTAGCACCCTTGATGCGCCCACAAAGTTCCCCGGCATCCCGGTCGCCCTGGAGAGGAACACCGAGGTTTTCCGGCACCACTTCTCTGAGCCCCTTCTACCCTCCAGATCTCGACAGGAGGGTCGACTCCCCTGCTTTGTCTGGAAGGGGTTCCCGACTTCTGGTCGCACCTCAGGATGAGGCCGGTCTCACGACGACATTCCAGATGTGGCCTCGT